>NC_056744.1:1270704431-1270749431 GCF_019279795.1 Protopterus annectens
CTGTATCCACCAGTACGTACTGTCAGTGTGATGCCCCTGCACTGGCCCAGTAATCAAGGAGTCTCAATCCTCACCACTAGCACAATGGGAGGATGACAAGTACACACACAGTAAAGTATAGTTACCTTTCAGAGCACACAGAGATCACAGTCAGTCTGGGGCTGGTTTCTCCCTCTCTCTCCAGATCTCCAGTAAGACTATCCACTGGCACAGCTATACGGTTAAAATCTCAGCAGAGCCGTCAAGCCAAAACATCCATCATGCTCTCTGTCTGACCAGTGCTTCATGTCCCTACTGCATGATATATTTACAAAAGCATTGCTAATTCTCATAGCTGATTTGGCATAGTGGTGTGTTGCTCTGACTCTAGTGTATAGGGTCCTGGGTTTGAGACTGACCAGGGTTGGTTATTTTGTTGCTGGGCAGAATAGTGACTGAATGAGATAGAGTGATTAAAGTGGTTTTAAGCAGTTTTTAAGTGGGGTTGCATGATTTTGCAAGATGCTAAGTGATGCCAAGAGACAGGTTCCCTTAGCATTGCTTAGCAGTGCTTACTCCTGCTTAAACCCATGCTAATTTAAAAAAAAAGAAAAGAAAAGATAAAAGGGGTGATAGGAAAGTGGTGAAATGGAGGCAAGCAGGGGGAAAACATTATGAAAGGAAGTTAGGGATGTGCAGGATGGGTGTAGGAAAGGACCATAACTCTCCATTTCTTGTGTAGCAACAGCTGTGAATGATGTGGACAATTTGGAATTTAGAGCCTCACACCCCACAGGGAGGGGTGTGGGTGACATACATTTGTTGAGTGATTCATGGGTAAACTGATTGTCAGTGTATGTGGGGGTGAAATGGAGATCTATGAATGGGATGAGATTTTTTTGTGGCGGACAGATGCCCCCCTTTTATTTTCTTTTTTTAAGGTGAGAGTGGGAAGTTATGGAAGGGTTGTAGGTAAGTTTGGGGAGGTACGTTGGGTAGGAGAGGTTGTTTTTGTAGACAGACAAGACAGCAGATGGGGCAGTGTATGACACATGAGGGGGGTAAACACCTTGGGCGGGAAGGGTGGTTTGGAATCAGGAGGTCACATGACCCCTGAAGGAAACAGTGGGACTGACATCTCAACCCATGGGCAGTCACCACTGCCCCTTCACAGCCCCAAAGATGTCTGTGTTGGGGGCTGGATGACAGAGCCAGCCTGCCCATTGAGGTGTGCTAGTCTGCCCTCCACCTGGCCAAGGTGGTCATCCAAGTCTGGCTGGATGACCCTGAGCACTATACCACTGAACTGGTTTGACAGAGTCCTCTCCACACTTGTGCCTGAGGTGACAGACCTCATCTCCTAGGTGGTTCCACCCAAGAGTGGTGCAGGACCAGCAGAGGAGGTAACTTGAGGTTGGGTCCCAGATATGCTGGGACCCAGTGCCATGGCCAGATGAGGCAGAACAGACACTCCCTCTCCTGCACCTGCCATAGTTCCTACAGGGATCAGACTCTAGCAGGTTCTGCCTGTATTCCTACCTGTATGGTTTAAATAATGCCATATTCCCACATTATGCCATAATTGTAACTTTTTTTAAATGTTGAGCAAAGCTCAGCAGTGCGCAAACCCACTAAGCTGAGTTGAGCAGTGCTTAAAATGGCAAATGCTGAGCAGTGCTTAGCAGTGTGCAAATCCCCTTGGCTGAGATGAATACTGCTTAGAATGGGACTTCTTAGCAATGCTCAAACTAGCTAAGTGGAGCTAAGCACTGCTAAGTATTGCTCAGACAGGTCCTGTTTAAGCATTGCATAGCTTAGCTTAGCAGTGCTTAGCAAAACTGAGCTAAGTGCAAACAAGATTTTTCATTACAAAATAGGAATTGGCTATTAATTGCTCATTACTGATACATTATTATTAAGTGTACATATTTTACTTTACATGACCTCTCCTATGTGCTTTCATTACATTACCTTGGGGTGTGACTATACTGTAGTAGGTTCATAGGTTCATAAGTGTGTACTAGGCTAATGGCCCTGGAGCCTTTACAAGCCAAGCCCATAGGATTACCCTGATGTTGTGCCACCCGACCTTAGTTCCCAGTGCCTCTGTCAAGTAGATTCGCTGGAGTGATCCCCGGGGTGAATTTTCTATTTTCCCATCCACTCATCAAGATTTCTCTTGAAGAGGGCCAGTGAGGCACTCCACATGACATGTATGGGAAGTCTATTCCATAGCATGGGCAGTTTCTGGGTTATGAACCTGTCCCTCCAGCTTGTTCTGTTGATTGTGGTAATGAGGTTGAGGTCTCTGGAGTGTGTAGTGTGGAGGGATTGGGATTTCTTTAGATGTAGCATTTCTAACAGAGCTGGGTCAGACATGGCTTTGTAAGTGAAGCAGAGATCACCTCTAAGTAGGTGATATGAAACAGAGAATAGTTGGAGTTTTTTGAGTCTGCCCATATAGGACAAGTATTTAAGGCCTAGGATCCTCTTTGTGAGGTACTTTTGCAGCCTCTCCAGTTGTTGCAGGTGTCTAGTGAGGTACATGCCAAATGGGGCATTGTACTCAATGATTGGCCTAATGAGGGAAGAGTAGAGGGAGACAATGACCTCTTTCTTCCTGGATGCAAAACCCTTAGTAATGAGATGTGCCACATAGAAGGACTTTCTAACCACAGTGGCAATGTGGTGTTCAAAAGAGAGGTTGCTGTCAACCTGTGTTCCCAGATCTCTTATGATGCCTTCTGTGTTCAATGGACTACCATCGATGTGGTAATTCATGAGATCCGGGTTTTTCCCAAATGGGATGATGACACATTTTTTGGCATTAAGCATAAAGTCATGGTTCTGACACCAGTTGTTGGTCTCAGTGAGGCCTTTCTGTAGGATGTCACCATCACTTGGGGAATTAATTATGGCTCCCAACTTGCAACCATCTGCAAACTTTGTCAGACAGAGACCATTTGTGTTGGCCTGGACTTCAGAGAAGTAGATAACAAACAGGAGAGGACCCAGGACTGAACCCTGTGGGACTCCACTTGTGACTGGTCAACAGTCTGACTTGGAGTCAGCTACTTTCACACTTTGGATTTGATCTGTGAGCCACTTTGCAACCGACCTAGTGATATAGAGGTTGATGCCTAGCTTAGTGTGTTTTTTTATGATTCCTGAGTGGGGAACGGTATCAAAGGCCTTGGCCAGATCAAGGTAGGCTGTATGAACCACCTTGCCTTCATCCACAGCTCTAGTGACTGACTCAAAGAAGTTGACCAGGTTGAGCAGGCATGATCTACCCTTCACAAAACCAAACTGTGTGGGATCCAGAGTTTAGAGATTCCCTATATCCTTATTTATTAGGTCCATGATTATGTGTTCCATAGCTTTACATATCAGACTTGTCAGGCTAATGGGGCAATAGTTCCCAGGGTCTGAAGTCACTCCTTCTTTGTGGAGAGGGATGACTGTAGCAATGCGCCATTTAGTAGGGACAAAGCCTGAGGTGAGGCTGTGATTGAACAGGCCACACAAGTGAGGTGCCAATTCACTCTGTAGTTCATGTAGAACACAGCCAGGGATATTGTTACATCCCATAGAAAATGTATTCTTGGCCTTGGACAGTGCTATTTTAACCTGTGCAGCAGTAATACTGGGTGCCTGGCAATCTTCTGGTATTGCGATTGATCTTTTGGGGGGGAGGGGTAAAGTTGGCACTGAATCTGTTGGCCAGTATATTGGTAATATCTGCTGGCTCGGTAAAGAAGGTGCCATTGTGCAACAGTTCCGAGCAAATCTGTGTATTGCCATGGAGATTCTTTACATAACTATAGAAGGCCTTGTGGCTGTCTTTACTATCTGCTGCAATTCTGTTTTCATAGCTAGCTTTAGGGGATTTGATGATGGATCTCAAATTTTTGTTGAAGCTGATAAGGGAGTTTTTCCAGTCTTGGGACGTCACCTTATTTCGCATCAGTTTCCTCCTTCTGTTGTACAGTTTGTTTATGGCAGGAGACCACCAGATTGGCTTCCTTTTTTTGGAGAAGAGCATCTTGGTTATATTAGGTATGGCGAGATCCATGCATTTGTGTACTTGTTCATACAGGGCATTAGTGTATGATTCGGTGGTCATACAGCTGTTCTCCAATGGTATGGGTGCCATGAAGTTAGCCACCTCTGTTTTTAGGAGCCCAATGTTAACTTTGGAGAAGTTTTTCATGGTGGTTACCTGTGCGGGGGGGGGGGATTTCCAAGGTGATTAGTTTGTGGTCAGATCTAACCAGGGAGGAGTTTATTTTTATTTATTTTACATTTGTTGACTGGGATAGTCCGACTGGATGCATGCCCATTTTCAGTGGAGGCCCAAGGAGAAAAGCTCCAAGGGTAAGCAGATACAGCATTACATAATACGAGCATTACATATTACAAACAGACTATTTACAGTGATTACATAAGTAAGCAAGTGAAACAAGTTTCACAGGTTAGAGTTAATCCCGAGCGTAAGTCAGGATTAAATTAAATTACACAGTAAGCTGGTTAACAGATTTTTACACATTCTAGAGAGAGTTAGCCAGACTTGATACATTGACATAGCCAGTTAAGTGCCAAATGTTGTTTGAGTCTAGTTTTAAATTGACCTAAGGTAGAAAGTAAGGTAATATTAGCTGGAAGAGAGTTCCAGGGTCTACTTACAGAGTTTGCAAAGAGAGAGTCACCGGATGTGTTATTAATTTTGCTAGTCTGAATTAGTAGTTTGTTAGAGGATCGAAGTGGTCTACGATTGTTATAGGGGGTGCTAATATTTTAAGTGCAAGAGTATTGCCCGGATTATAGAGGATTTTATAGGCCATAATCAGTTGGTTATACTGGATTAGGCTGGGTAGTTCAAGCCACCCAAGCTGATTTAGATTTATGCAATGATGTGTCCTAAAAGGCAGCCCAGTGGCAAACCTGGCAATGTGGTTGCAGCAAATTGAGAGTTTGTTAATGACAGTCTTGTTTAAATTCGAGAGTAGAGGGGATGCATACAGAAGGGTTGAAAGAAGGTGAAAGCGAGCTATGGCAATTTTAGCTGGAGGGGTTAGGAAGGCTTTTATTCT
Organism: Protopterus annectens; assembly: GCF_019279795.1. Classification (NCBI taxonomy): domain Eukaryota; kingdom Metazoa; phylum Chordata; order Ceratodontiformes; family Protopteridae; genus Protopterus; species Protopterus annectens. The sequence continues at coordinate 1,270,709,504 of NC_056744.1, forward strand.
GTAAAGTGACCCTAGTTTTTTATTGATGGTTTTGATAGTTTGGTTAACATGTAGGTCGAATTTTAGATTATTATCTATGATGACACCTAGTAGTTTTGTTGAGGTGTCAGGGGAGATTATTGTGCCATCATTTGAATTTATGGTAAAGGTGAAAGCAGTAGACCTACGTGTTGGTGAAAATAACAGCATTTTATTTTTGGGGGGGATTTAGGATAAGACAGCGTTCAGAAAGCCAGTTTTCTATTGTATTAATCGTGGTCTGGGTGGGTAGCTGACCATAACTCTATTGGAGATGTGGCCGAGCAAATCAGAGTAGAGTCATCAGCATATTGGATACAGCTAACTTTTGGGATGACAGTATAAAGGTTGTTAATGAAGATGGAGAACAGCAAGGGCCCTAGTATAGAGCCTTGTGGTACTCCAAGGGTGTTAGGTACAAGATTAGAGAGTTTGTTCTGCCAGAGGACAGCCTGCTGTCGACCATTCAGGTAGGACTGAAACCATTGAAGGGCTTTAGCATCTAGACAGAATGTTTGCAGGGTGTGGATTAAAAGTTGGTGATCAACCATATCGAATGCCTTGGAAAGATCCAAGAAGAGGGCTGAGGATATATAATTATTGTTGCGATTATGGTTTATGGTGTTGGTAAAGGCTAGGAGGGCTGAAGAAGTTCTGTGATGAGGACGGAAGCCATGCTGAGTATATGCCATAAGGTGATTCTGGATTATGTGGTGCATGAGTTGTCTATGAATACATTTTTCCATAATCTTTGCAAGTGGAGAGAGTATAGCTATTGGCCTATAATTGGAGAATTCAGTAGAGCTGCCTCCTGTGTGAAGTGGGATTACATAGGATATTTTCCAGATGATGGGAATTTTAGCTTCTACTATGGTTCGATTGATTAGTATTGAGACGGGGTAAGCTTAGAATCAGCTGATTTTTGTAGGTACTCGGCAGGGAGTTGATCAGCAGAAAGTGTAGTGGGTTTTAATTTTTTGATCAAGGTACGGATAAGTGAAGTGATGACTGTTTGGAAGCTGAACGTGAGTAGGTTTCTAGGGGTGGTACTTTCAGGACCAGGGGAGCTAGGAGGTAGTTGGCTAGCTAAGGCTTGAATTGTCTCAGTAAAGAATCAGTTAAAACTGTCAGAAACATCTTCAGGGGTTTTATCAATAGTAGCAGCAGGGATTGGGGTTGAAGTTTGTCCAGGATGTAGTAGATTATTTAAACCTGCTCAAAATTTATGAGGGTTATTTTGATTTATTGTCTGTAAATTACAATAGTATTGTTTTTTGTCTTGTAAAATGGATTTTTTAGTTTCATTCCTGGATTTGCCTATATTTAATGTGATCTTGGGGGTCTTTAGAAGAATGCCATAAAGCCCATGTTTTGTTTCTAATGGTAATTTTGAGTTTAGACTCTTTAGAAAGCCATGATGCAGTTTTTGCTTTTGTGAATATCACCACCAAGTATTAGGTTAAGTCTATACTTGGTGATGAACTTCAGGAATTTGTTGACTATTGGTATAGAGCAACAGTTGCCCATGTTAGTAATGACCAGGTCAAGGATGTTTCTACCTCTAGTGAGGGTAAGAACAAACTGATCCAGGGCATTGGAATTAATGAATTCCAGGAAATGTTGGGCAAGTGTATTGGTACATCAGACACTTGTGCTTAAATGGTGGTTTTCACCTCATAGCTCCACTGTCACTGGGATTCTGGACCAGCTAAACTTCCCTGCTTAACAAATATCAATAACTACATCAATAAATAAAATAAAAATGTATATACAAATGCTTTCCCATGTAAAAGCTATTCAAACCGGGGACCTACTACACACAAAGCTATGACTCTAACCACTCAGCTAACTTGGCTGTGAAGATTTTACCTATACATTTCTATATAGCTTCTTGATACATTTAAACACTGCTGAGCAAAATGCTGCACCATGTAAACCAGCTCAGCTACACTTAAATTTTGCAGTAAAGTAATAAAAAAATTAAGCATTAATTAAAACATACATTATACTTCCAAATGATTAAATAAGTGTCCGAGGACACTTTTTTACTATTTTAGTGCCGCACGGCACTTTCACAATGCAGGAGGTGTGTTACAGATACTGTAACACACCCCCTACATGATATTCACTTCACATTGCTTTCATTTAAGTGTCCGAGGACACTTTCTTTATTGTAAAGTGCCATACGACACTTCGTGAGTGCAGTGGGTGTGTTATGGATACTGTAACACACCCTCTGCATGACATTACTTCACATTCTTTTCATTTAAGTGTCCGAGGATACCTTCTTTATTGTAAAGTGCTGTATGGCACTTTGAGAGTACAGGGGGGCATGTTACAGATCTGTGAGCACTGTAACACACCCCCTACCACTGATTCAGTATCTGTGTCCACGGCTCCACCTCAGTTGTGCACCTTCATTAATATGCAAGGCGCGCTGCTGAGAGGGAGATGCGGATATGGACACCATTCACTCCGTGTAGGAATAACACTATTTCTACATGGAGTTTATTAAATCTGGGGGAGTGTCTTGTGTCAGTTCATACACAGAAACCTTTCATCTTTTTGCTGTGCTTTCAGTGTTAGATGTTGTTCTGAGTAAAATATGCTTCTATAATTAGTAGATTAACAATGCTTTTTTCTTCGTTCAGCCTGCTACGGGAACATAAAAGACTGTTCCACCTCCAAAGCTAACACATCTGTTTTTCCCTTGCTAAGACACAATGAGTAATGTGTTATCAAACATAGGTATATGTGTTATACATAACTTTGACTCTTTTTTTGTTCATTTAGCAAACCTTGTAGAATTACCTGTAACAAACACAGGTGTACTCCATAAACATAATAACCGTGGCTGTTTCTGGCCAGCTGGAAAGTCTTTACCATTTCATATGAAACCATTCAAATCTAGCCAACCTCACTTACACATAGATTGCTGCCAAACCAATTTGCATTCTGCTGTGACTCAGTAAGCCAATTATCCAATAAATCACATTTTTCTTAAATTGTGATTGTATGTTGTAAATTCAAAAGCTGCTTACAATAATGGTTTAAATGCTAAACCGTATTATCAAATATATGTTTTCAATTAGCTCATGCATTGTTAAACTGAAATGTATGTCTACCACTTTATTATTGTTAAAATGCTATTTGCTTGTTCTTAAATTGTTATGTATGGTTATATTCTCAGTTGATAAAGCTGGGCCATACCTGATCTAAGGTCCATAGGGATCCGCATTCTACCCTGTTAACAAAGACAGAAAATAAGTAAATAATTAAGAAATGCATGAATAGATACATAATAAAGGTGGAATGACTGAACGAAAAACAATATTTTGGAAAGCAGTCTTACCTGTCCTGTAATTCTACAGTTCCTTCAAGCATGCTTGTTCCTTAAATAAGCCATATCTTTCCAAAAAACTGTCAGGAGGTAGCTTCACATAGTCATTTGCATTGTGTTGCACCAATACATGAATGTTTCTAGCCATGGGAACAGTTTTATCAAATTTTAAAGATTGCTTTAAGCAATTGCACATGAAAATATTCCTTGTTGTGGACACAACAATCAGCAATCCCTTAATTCTTCATGCATTACAAGTTCTTCAAGTACTTGAATATAAGTGCTGCATTTTTTACTCGATTGCTCCCTTTACCGATAGGAATGCTGAGATGTACCATTAACCAGTTGTATCATTTGCCAAAGCACTGTTCTTTTTTCTTCCTTGGCAAATGCCTTTCCATAAAGGAGGGGATTTTGGAACATTCTGAAAATCCCCAAAATGTATATCATTTAGCTGCAAAATGATAGAATCCCTTTCTAGTCTTTCACTTTCTCTCATGCACTTGTTGCAGCTGACTCCTACAGTAACTCCACATTCAGGAATCACTATTCACAGAGTTTACAAGGCAAGGAGGGAAATAAAAGCATGGATAATTTAATGTACTTGATCCATCTACTACACGTCTTTGGAATGTGTGTGGAAACTGGAGCACCCAGAGAAAACCCAAGCAAATACAGGAATGACATGCAAACTTCAAACAGAAGGCACCCCAGCTGAGAATTGAACTGGAAAACCTCTTACTGTTAGATGTCAGCACTACTCATTGCACAACTGTGCCAATTTCTGCTTAAAAAGCCTAATTACTGTAACACTTCCATTCATATGTGTAAAACTGTTGACTGAGGATAAATTAAATCATACTACCAGGTACGTGGCATTTACAGTAATTATACCTTATTAAAGATGCTGCATCACACATAACAATATCTTTACAGTAGTATACGAGATACACTGTGAGGCAGACACAGACTACATAAAAGGGTCTATATTAGAACATCGAAGTTTCAAAACTTCAAATGTTCTAATATCGACCCCTATTCAGCGAAATCTGAAAACATCAAACATACAGAACAATGAATTTTTTCCTAGGGAAAAAATTTGCTGTTCCAAAACACATACACACAACACAAGCACACCAAACAAACAGCAATCCACACACATACACCTAAAATCTTACACTTAACATTACACAAAACTATACACACACCACTAACTATCTACTTACCTTAACCCAAACACTAACCCTAAGGTCTGTCACTATCGCACACTCACCTCACCGGCACCCTAACCCTAACTCACCTACCCGGCCCTAACCCTCATGTCCACAGAATCGCACACTTACCTGACCTGCGCCCTAACCCTAACTCACCTAGCCCACCCTAACCCTCACGTCCACACAATCGCACACATACCTAACCTGCACCCTAATCCTAACTAACCTAACCCGCACTCAATCGCACACTTACCTGAACCCGACCCGTAACTTTACACCTGGGTGCTGAAAATACAGAAGCAACAGAAACGGACAACCGAATTCTTCCCTAGGAAAAAAAATTGTTTTTCTGTTGCTTCGATATTTTCAGCTTTCGCTGAATAGGGGTCGATATTAGAACATTCAAAGTTTTGAAACTTCGATGTTCTAATATAGACCCATTAAATGTTGGTCAGTGCTACAAGCTGCTGTGCTTATGGGTTATTTTGTTACTTGCCAGACACCCACTGAGATTAAGTTTCTGCTGAATAACCCTTATACTCTACAGTCATGACATAAATCTGCTGATATTGTGTATTTAATTTTGAGTTACCCAGGGTGACATAAAGTTGAAATGATCATCCCTTAAGATGCCATCTTACCACATCAAACTCAAAATATTCCTTTAACCAATTCTGTTTAATCATCCTATGATTCCCTCTGAAACTGATTAAACCATACCTCAGTTATAATACTAACATTATTATTTTTTCAAGCTGGGGGGTATCCCATATCCAAGATCTAAAAATTGTTGCAACAACTAGAGTATGTGTATAAGTGCAGACTCTATGTTTGCTTTTTCCTTATCATTTACCTTGAAATGCTCTGTAAGACTTTGGCTAAGAGATATATAGACATTAATGTAAAATGTAATACATAAATTCCATACAAGTTGCTGCCTTATCTAATTAATTGTGCAGTGATGCAAGCTAGCCTTTCTGAATAGCCTATGGTATTTCAAAATAAAGTTCAATTACTAATGAATTTATCCTCCCAGAAAATCCAGTAACATCCCACACTATGTTATTTTTATCTGCTCACTGACTTGTGACTCAAGGTCAGATTTAATTTGTTTGCTAATCAGTTGTGAAATAATGATTTTTCTCTCCATTCATATTTCAAAGTTATCACTGAGGACAAATGATATTTAACATTTAGCAATATTATGTCTATTGGATTACTGCTTACTGCATAGAATGTTATGTTTATTATATAGGGAAAACCAACAGAAGTCTTAAAGATAGGATTTTAGAACATGCCAAGGATATTAGGAACAAAAAAGTTACTAATGTGTTAGCCCAGCAAGTTTTAGATCACAGGCAAAAATCATAGTTTTAAGTTTTTAGTTTTAGAAATTTTAACTGTTAGTATTAGGGATGGGGATTTTAAGAATCTTATGGAATTGAAAGAACAAGAAAATGATGGTATGCCTAGGTGGAGATAGGTTTCCTGGGTTGAATGAAAGGGTTTCTTTGAAACCAGTATTTAAAAGCTCGACAATGTATGCATTGATGGATAGGTAATTTTGAAATCCATATGGGAGTGGTTACTGACTCGAAACTGTAGTTTTATTGGCCATTTTGGGTCAATTCCAAAACTCCTTCATCTTCCTCTCTTAAAACCTGGTTGCCCCATGGTTTTGGCGTCTTTTCAAGCTTGTTGGTTGTTGGTGAAGCACCCACCAAGAGGAGAAAACGCTGAGAGAAGAAAGGAGCCACTTTTGAGATTTTAAGTATTTTTCCACTGTTTATTTGCTAAGTATTTCTGCATAGCCGCCTATTTTGAGCATTTTCTGGCTTGTTAAACTTGATTTCTGCATTAGTAACTGTGTTTAGAGCACAACCTAGAGCCGTTTACTGAATTTCCTGTTTGCACTTATTTTTAAAATAATTTTTTTCTCAAAACTTGCATTTTATCTGTCTTTGGCCTAGCACTTTTGTGTGGGGTCATTTACTGCACTGTTATAAATTGTTGATACTTGTGAACCTCTGCTAACTCTGAAAAAAAACAAAAAAAAAACAAAAAAAATCTTGCTTTTTTCCTACTTTTCTGAGATTTAAAAAAGTTAAGTTACAGGCTTGCTGTTCTTGAACTGTTTGTAAGTTTCTTGGAGGCCATTTTTTGCTTGGGCTAAAGGGAAGTCTCTCTGTTGATCAGTGGCAGTGAAAAACATTGAGCAGCCTGCCTGCCCCTGTGGGAGTGGTTACTGACTTGAAACTGTAGTTTTATTGGCCATTTTGGGTCAATTCCAAACTCCTTCATCTTCCTCTCTTAAAACCCTCTTTTGCGTGGTTTTGTGCGTTTTTGTGCATAGCGCAACAGCGGGCAGCATCGCCTAATTGGGTTTAAACTATTCCTGGCTCCACAAAGTCTGCTCTTCACTTTTTACCTTAGAACTTCTCTATCTCTCAATTTAAACACCATATTCTCATTCTAAGGCCCTTCACTGGTCCAATTAAGTAATCCTACAAGTTAGCACTATTAAACCATAAGCACTACTTACTCTTATACTCTCTATGATTACCCTGTCCTCTGTTGGTCCGTCTTAAATTCAGTTTCCCTATATTACTCTAGCATGTCCAAAGGTCAGACAATGGTTTCCTCTCCAGTCCAGCTGGTAAATCTGGGAATTTTGAGGCAATGTTACAACTGTCTCATGTACACGGACAACCCTCTCCTCCTCCAAACAGGTTCAAATATATATGAGAGATGCAACTATGTAGCCAAACTGGAGGCTGAGCTCTCTCATCTCAAAACTGGTGTAACCAGTCAGGAGAAGGTAACCTCACACAACACAATTCCAGTATCACATAGTCCCACCACATCAGCGAACCAAACACATAAATACACAAAAACATACTCGGAGGCTCTAAATAAAAATCTACCTAAGCAACAGAAACCTCCAAAGCAGACATCCAAGCAAATGCTACCTCAAAACAAAACACACACAACACATAGCCCACAAAGTCAGTGTGCCAAGCAGCCACAGCCCTTAAGGCTGAATAACACACCTGATACTCTTGTAATAGGTGACTCTATTGTCAGACACACTGACGTCCCGCTCACCAGGCTGAATAAAGAGAAGGTCACGGTGAGCTGCCTGTCGGTTGCTAGGATCCACCACATAACGCAAGCACTCAGGTCACTCCAAAGCAAATACAAATATGACTCAGTCATTGTACATGCTGGTGTGAATGACCTGAGACGTACCTCCCTGGACTACATGAAAAGAGACATAGAGGAGCTCTCTGATCATGTAGCCCAGGCTGGTATGACCCTGACCTTGAGCAGCATCTTACCCTAACCTAGAATGATGCCACAGTACAAAGACAAAATGATCGATTTTAACAATTGGCTAAAATGTTGGTGTCATTCAAAGGGGATCCAGTGTCTGTCAGCCTGGGATGACATGCTCGACAAGCCACGTTGCTTCACTAGGGACGGCTTGCACCTGTCACCACTGGGCTTTGGATATTGGCAAAGGCTCTTGCCACCCCATAGTGCCTTTTTAGGCAAGGATCAAAAGTCAAACCCACCCCCATAGACAGCACAAGGAACAAGAAACTAAGGGTAATGCTGCTAAACGCCAGAAGTCTTAACCTCAAGATGCACGCACTTGAAGCTCTCCTCAGTATGGAGAACATCGATATCTGTGCAGTGACAGAAACCTGGTTCAAGGCTCCAGAGAGCACCCCAGCACTACCAGGCTATACCTCATATCATGCTTTTCGGCCCCAAAACCTGGACCGAACCACAAAAGGAGGGGGAGTTTCCATATTTATCAAGGATATCCACACCTCCAGGTTAGTGGCATTGCACGAAATATCAGAGACCATCCATGTGCAACTAACAGTGGGCAAGACTGCTTTTCAGTTTATAGCATCCTACAGGCCACCCTCTCAAAGTCAGGAATCCCACTCGGCTTTCCTGAAAACATTGGAGAACATAAAGATCTCTCCGAACACCATTATATTAGGCGACTTCAACTACCCAAACATTGACTGGGAGCACTACTCAAGCCCCAGCACCTTAGCCCAAAGGTTCCTGGAAATTATAAACTCAAATGCTATGGAACAACTAGTCACCACTCCTACAAGAGGGGACAACATACTAGACCTGATCATTACCAACATGGGGACTCTATGCTCCACACCAGAAGTATATCCCTCATTGGTAAGATCAGACCATAAATTAATTTCACTGGATGTCCACATCCCGACCCCACCCCCAGCCCAAAAAAACCACAGTGAAAAACTTCTCAAAAGTGAACTTCTCACTTCTCAAAACTGAAGTGGAATCCTTCAAGGCCCCAGGGCCAGTGGAAACTATGGCCCAAACTGCAGAATCCTATATAAACGCATTCTATGGACATCTCCAGGAATGCATGGATCATGCTATCCCAAACAAAACCAAGACCCAATCATCCAAAGGCAGGCATCCAGTCTGGTGGACCCCTGCCATAAATAAACTGTACAACAGAAGGAGGAAGCTACTACATGATAGAGCAAAATCCCTAATAGGGAAGGCATCTCTGATCAGTACTAGCAAAAAATTATGATCCCTCATAAAATCCTCCAAGGCCAGCTTCGAGAGAAAAATTGCACAGGACACCAAAGACAATCATAAGGCTTTTTCAGTTATGTTAGGAACCTGGGATGCAACTCCCAGACTTGTTCTGAGTTGATTCTAAATGACAAAAATACACTGAACCCACAGACATCGCCAATATCCTGGCAGACAGGTTCAGTGCAAACTTCTCCACCCCCCCCCCAAAAGAGCAAGTATCTTTCCCGGCAGAGGGCTGCCTCCCAAACATCTCTGATGCTCAGGTGAAGGCTGCCCTATCCAAAGCAAAAAACACTGCTTCCATGGGACCAGATGGCATCCCAGGTTGCATCCTACATGAACTCCAAGAGGAACTAATCCCTCAAATAAAACAGCTATACAATCTCAGCCTCACTACAGGATATGTGCCCACAGAATGGCGTACAGCAACAGTGGTCCCACTCCACAAAGGTGGAGCCTCTACGGACCCTGGAAACTATCGCCCCATAAGCCTGACTAGCTTAGTCTGCAAGGCTATGGAGAGGATCATCATGGAGCTCATAAACAAAGACATTGGGGACCTACAGACACTAGATCCTACCCAGTTCGGCTTTGTCAAGGGCAGATCCTGCCTTTTGAACCTGGTTGACTTCTTCGAAACAGTCACCAAAGCCATAGATGAAGGGAAGGTAGTCCACACAGCCTATCTGGACCTTGCAAAGGCATTTGACACAATACCCCACTCGGGCATCATAGATAAGCTATCCAGCTTAAATATATAAACCCCTATGTCACAAGATGGGTCGCAAACTGGCTGAAAGACAGAACCCACAAAGTGAGAGTTGCTGGAGCCATGTCAGACTCAAAACTGGTCACAAGTGGCATCCCACAGGGTTCTGTCCTGGGACCACTCTTGTTCGGTATATACTTTTCCAAGGTACAGGCAAATGTGAGAGGACTATGGCTCACCAAGTTTGCAGATGACTGCAAACTGGGCACCATAATCAACAGTCCAGCTGACACAAACATCCTTCAAAAAGGTCTCACAGAGACAGATAACTGGTGCCAGTGCCATGGTTTAAAGCTAAATGCCAAAAAATTTATAGTCATACCCTTTGGCAAAAACAATGTGCCCACAAATTACCACATAGGCGGAAACCCATTAAGTACAGAGAAAGTTATTAGGGACCTGGGGACCCAAGTTGATAGCAATCTCTCCTTTGAAAACCACATTGCCAAAGTGGTTAGAAAGACCTTCTACATAGCCCACCTCATCACAAAGGGTTTCACATCTAGATCAAGAGAGGTAATCGTGCCCCTTTATTCATCCCTCATCAGGCCCATCATAGAATACAATGCCCCTTTTGGGATGTACCTTACCCGACACCTGCAGCAATTAGAAAGACCCCAAAAGTATCTCACCAAGAGGATCAAGGGTCTCAAACAGATGCCATATGCTGCTCTGTTAAAAAAACTCCAGCTCTACTCAGTTGCATACTGCCTACTTCGAGGTGATCTATGCCTGACATACAAAGCTATGTCAAATCCGGAATTAATGGACATGCTCCACCTCAGTAAATCTAAATCCCTTAGAGCCACACGCTTGAGGGACTTGAACATCAGCACAGAAATAAATAGAACTTGCTGGAGGGACAGGTTCATAACCCAGAGGCTCCCTTCGCTCTGGAATAGAATTCCAGTTCATGTGAGGCAGAGCACCTCACTGAATCTCTTCAAGAAGAATCTCGATAGGTGGATGGGGGATCGTAGGTTTGTCCCAGGGATTACTCCCGTGTCACTATTAGACAGAGGCACAGTAAACTAAACCTTAAAAAGGGCATAGTATACTCAAATCAAGGGGTGGCGTAAGCCATACAGAATCGGGCTAGGCTTATAATTGCCCCAGGGCAGATAGCCTAGTATGAACCTATAAACCTATGAACCTATATGTCTTTGAATATTTATTCAGGTTTTCTTTTTATGAGATGATAGATGCATTTTTAACTGTTGAAGGTATATTTTGTGTTAAGATTGCTTTGCATAATTATGCAATTAAGTTGCTGATTGGTCATTGATTACTATATATATAGTGAATGAAGCTGTGTGATTTTTAGGTCTGAGGAAACAGTCGTTGATATAGATTGTAAAAGCTCTTACCTGTTTTTTCTGTGCTATAATAAGTATTCATTGTTTTATTACAGTTTTTTTATCAGCCATGGAGTACGCTCATCTGTTTGTTTGTTGTAATACACTTTAAATGTCCTTTGACCACTATACTGATGAAATTACCACCATAAATCCTACCTACTAGAAGACACCCATACAGATTTCTCAGAATCATTACCTGAGGCCAACGTGCAATAGGCAAATACCTCCTAAGTTAGAAATACTTTGCATTTTGTCCCAGTCTCCTTCAATAAACAAACATTACACCAAATGGCATTTGATGGCCTTTATTAAAATTCCATAAACATAACTTTATTGACCGATATTGTCATTTATTCCTCACAGCATAAACATCCGTATAACTGTTAACTTAGGGCAGTGTGACTCGTCTCACCCACAAACAAGTAAGCAGCATCCTTACCTCTTCTCACTTACTTTTGCTTATCAAGCAGCCTCAGTGCACTCACTTGCATTTCCCAACTCATTAAAATAAACATCCAAGCAAATACGCAGCATCTTTACCTCTGCTCACTTACTTTTGCTTATCAAGCAGCATCCACCCACTCATTTGCATTTCCCAACTCAATGAAATGAACATCTAACACCAGAGAGGAAACAGAAGAGGGACAAGTCTGCCCCTCTTCTCCTCCCAACAGCCTGACCAGGCTTTTCTCCCTCCTTCATACCAAAACTCCTAACAACCTTCTAAAACAAAACAAACTGTACGTTAAAAGGTAGAGCCAAATGTCATTCGATGTCCTTCATTCTCTGGACACCAAACTGGATCCCTGTCATCAATACGCCAAACTCCCTATCATATAAAGCAACCAGTTGCTTAATCAGCTGAAATTAAAACAATGATCCCTCAGAAAAAGCCAAAGTAATGCAAACACCCTTGTAAAACCTTTGTAAATCAAACATATCCTCACTTATCCTAACTGCCAACAGTAGCTTTGTAATTATTCCCAGGTTCTTACCTATCAAATATACCACCAAAACACTAAAATGCCGAATGTCTTTGCAAGCAAAGCAAGCACAACTACATGCCATTCGGCCTAACTGCAGCATACTTTAACCACCCAAAGGATATAATAATGACCGAATGAAATCAGGTCTATATTATGTCAGCAAGATGCAATTCCGGCGAACACCTATACATCAAGACCTAATCAGCAAAGAGATTAGCTGAATTTAATGAGGGCAGGGAAATACTCACCCACAACACAATGTACCAATATATACATGGGATCGATCCCACCCACATCTTCTGATGGGAGGGCCTTCACCCCCCCAACCCCTAACTATATATACCAACTCCAAGATCGCACTACAGTGGAGGAAAAGGACAAATTTCTTTTGTTGGCCAACTACTTTGCCCTTATTACATTCAGAGAATCACTTCACTGATTAGGTGTCGATGTATAAGTGTTCCCTGGAATTGCATTTTGGCAATGTAATATAGACCCACGAAATCCCCTCTCCAACAAATCAATTTAATAGGAATTCAAACCCACATACCCACCCTCTATTATAAAGCAAACATCCGATGACCACATAGCATTTGCTGACCAATACCACCCTCTTAATGAATTCAATTCTCCATAATACCAAGAACCCCTCAAATTGTAACCCAAACAACCTCCATTTACTGCCAGCCCTCACAACAAGACTTATCTTGAGACTAGCAATAGTCAGTCTTCACCTATCAGACCTACTCCAACGCTTCAAATGTATGACCCCCCCCCCCATCCTGGACTTAGTAAAATCATAATAACCTTGTTGCTAGTGCAACTGTACTAACTGGAGCTAAATCTACCTTGACCAACTGAACTGCCTAAACCTTCCCAAGCCTAAACACAAACTAGCAATTCCCTACCATATACCTTCCTATCCACAGCTGCCATGGAATGCTGTACCACAGCTAATCATCCTAAGCCAACCTAACACACCTCTCCTGACAACACCAGAGCTTTATACCACTTCCCTATTGTCCAACTGAAAATTAACAGTTTTCCTCACAACCCCTACTAAGCCTACAATGCCAGCCAAAACTGGAACTAAATCCAAGCATTAAGTCCCTCCTCCAAATGTCTTTCCATCCTGTACATCCATCCTCCAAATATCCTTACCTCCCACCAGCCAACAAGCTCTCACAATTTTGCAAAATAAGGATCTCAATGACCTGTCATCCTTAATCCATCCTTGTCCCAAAACTTCACCCATTGATTTTTTTTTACATAACAGCCATGACCTGCTTCCTCTAGTAACTCCCTTGCTTGGACCTTCAAACTTCTGCTTAAACAATAACCAGTTCTTCACCCATCCCTACAGACATGCATACCTTGTCACCTCTGTCAAACCCTTTACCTGGTTATAAAGTCTCGCTGCTGTTGCCAAATTGACTGGAGAACAATGCTAAACTCCCACAGTAGGATGAACACTGAACAACCCATCTGCCTAGCCTTACCACAAGAAACAATTCCAACTAACATGCCCATAAAATGCGACCAAACTTCATGTTTTCATACCTCAACACCACCTGTGGACAACCCAAAATTCCCCATAAACAATCCCCAAATCTGCTTCAACCTGCCCTTGATGTACCTCATCCTCACATGCCCCACTACTCCCAATCCACACTCTGACTTGCCTTAATGAGTAAAGTAGGATTACCTGTGACTTCACTGCGCACCACTTCATTGGCAGGAACATCCAAATTCACTTCCTGAAGGCCACCGACTGATGCCCACTCTTCTCTTCCCCATCTGCACCCTCATTGTGTACCACTCCAGTGGACTGAGCACTCTGTGCTTCCCCATCTGAAAAACAAATTAATAAAGGGAAACTGTAAGTCCTCTGCACACACCTAAAGCAAAACCTCTTGATGTCAATATTTGTCGCTGCCAAGGGCCTACCAAGTCCACCAACTGCACAGCTGCTACCCTGCCCTGCATGCCCTCTCCTCAATAACCTGGCATGCCGTATCCCTCAGCAATTCCTTTTGCAGCCAGAGAAAGAACATACCACCACAATGGTTGTAGGACACAAGCAGGAGTAATTGAATATATGCTTTTAAAAGACCCTACTAAAATGCTGAATTCAAATTGAACATCCACTCACATATGTTACACTTAACACTGGGATGAGGGGTGTTTAAATATCAAGTTACCTGTATTACCTCATGATTTCCATACAAAATCAAATAGTGCACTGTATGGGCCAAGCTAACTTGTTTCATAAAACAGTCTTGTGAGCATTTCTGTAAACAAGCCCTACAAGGATAATCAATGTAAATAATCTTAAAGTTATACATTGGGAAACTTAATCTTAATCTAATGATGGGTAACATGAATTTGTCTGATACTAACACCTTCAGGATTCCTAGTGTCTTTAACCCCCCGTTACATCCCCTGCTACAAATTTTTGAACTTATTTGTGAACTGGATATCCGGAAAAAATTCCAGTCGGGGACGTATGCGGGTTTTTATGGCAACAATTTTAAGGTGGAAAAGGAAGGTCTTGATTTTATTAAATTTAATGACATTAGGTTTTGTAAACCAGATAAGGGTGGTGGTGTTGTTGTTTTTGACAACACCGATTACAGTGCAAGTATGCTTCAGTTACTGAATTCCCCCTCTTACGCTGTAAGTTCAAGATCTGAAATTAATAATGCATACCACATTATTAAAAACTCTATTGAAGATATGTTTATTGAAGGTCGAATTACTCAGAATATTTACAACTTTATATCAACATCATACCCCAAATTCCCATGTTTATTTGGTATACCTAAAATTCACAAGGATTTAACTAACCCTCCTATGCCTCCCCTTGTGGAAGGTAGAGGATCTCCCACCTACCCTTGTGCTAAAGTTGTGGATTCTATTCTCCAGAAATACTTGGTTAACTTGAACCAAATTTGCAAGGATTCTTGGAAGTTCCTGGATACAATTAATAATTTAGAGATCAGTTTGAGATACAACTTTTTAACTATTGACGTTAAAGACCTCTATACATGTATACCACATGAAATTGCACTTGAGTGGGTTGTTTAAATGTTAAGACTTCAAGGTAGCACTTGCAATGAGTTGGAGTTAGTCCAGGAATTGTTGGATATTATTCTCAACAACAATTATTTTTTGTTTGAGGGTAATTTTTACCTTCAGAAAGTGGGTGTAGCGATGGGCTCCCCATGTGGTGCCAGTGTTGCCAATATGGTGATGGCCCACTGGGAACATCTATTTGTTCTTAATAATTTTGAATTCAAGGATAAGTTAATATTCTATACTCGTTACCTGGACGATATTTTTATTTTATTGGATGGTGACAGTTCTGTTGGTGAATCAGTGGTTGAGTACTTTAATGGGACCACTCATTTTTTGAAGTTCACTCACACATTTAATACACAGTCCATTGCTTACCTGGACATACTTTTGTCTAAGGATTATACTATACAGAAACTTAAAGCTACCATTTTTAGAAAGAGCACATACTCTAACTCATTTTTACATTTTTCTAGCTGCCACCCACTGCATCAAAAGCGGGCTATTGTAAAGGGCCAATTGGTCAGGGCAGCCCGTATTATCGCTTTAGACAATGACTTCCTTGCTGAATGTATGCATTTGAGAGACATGTTCGTCCACCGTGGGTATCCTGAATACATGGTCGATGAAATTATCGAGGAGGTTGTAGGTAAACGTCAGAGACAACTTTATAAACCATTATTAAATAATGGTTTTGGTTTATGTGGTCAAGCAGCTAACACTTGTTCAGTGTCTCCTGTAGTTTCTGTTGACTCCCCTATAACAAATACACTTGGGGCCACTTTTGTGACAACGTTTAATCTTAACAGTAGAGACTGTTTCCAGATCTTGATTAAAAACTTGGCAATTTTTAAGAATGACAATAGTGTATATCAAAGTGTAGGTGATTGGCCAGTGGTTGTATATAAAAGGGGTAAGAACCTTAAAGCATATTTTGAACATCATTCAAATTCAAATGCAAGGACAGTCAGCATGTATAAATGTCAAGCTTGCAACTATTGTTTGTACATTATTGAATCTAACAGAATCATAATTCACAACCAACAATATAACTTGAAGTTGAGAGTAAATTGTAACTCTAAAATGGTAGTGTATTTAGCTCAGTGTCAGTCATGTTCAGCCTTCTATGTTGGAAAAACTGAGAGAAGGCTACGTGACCGTATGTACGAGCACATTTATGCTATAAGAAAGCAGAAACTGGAAAATGTATTGGCAAAACATAATTCACTATACCCTAACCACACTTTTAAATTTATAATTATAGATCAAATTGCTCTTAACCCCCGTGGAGGTCCGGATTTATTTAGACTAGAAGAATTAGAGCTTTTTTGGCAGATCAGGTTAAATGCATACAGCGTACCTGGGTTGAATGAGGGTTGCTCAATCAGTAGCACCCTTAAGATAAAAAGTCTTTTAAAATGATTTATTTTACTGGTTTTTACGCTCCACTTGAATACTGTAAGTGTGTATTTTAATGTGTTTTAACATTTATGTTTTTTGTTGTTATTTATACAGAACTAGTTTAGTAACAATGCTTAGGTATATTAATTGTAAGAGAGGTGCTTCGTAGGTAGTGTGCTTATTTCTTTAAATGAGTTCTTTAAATGAGCTGTTTGAATTTATTGATTGATTAATTACTTTATTTAAGATCTGTGTCATGTTGTTACTCTTTGTCTGAAGAAGTTTGTCATTTTAACAAACGAAAAGCGCTTAACTTATTAAAGCTTTGTGGTACCGTCCTGCACTCTGTTCCTTCTTTTTTGCATTAAACTTAGAAAGTTGATAGAAAACAGATAATGCATTAGCATGAATTTCCGAAGGATAGAAGTTTGAAAGTCAAATGTATGTCATTACTCCCTGACTGCAGTCCTCAATGACTTGTCAAAAACCACAATAGTCACTATATAAAATAATAATATAATAATAATATAATAAATCTTTTTTACATGCTAAGGAATGTTTAAGTTTAACTAAGCGAGTGTGCACGTTATGGCCCTCCGCTTAGCATTGCTTAAACATCCCATAGGAGATAAATAAAAATATACAGCTGAAATTCCTAAGCCAAGATAGTGTAGTGGTTAGACTCCCAGCTTTGCACTACAGTGGAAAAAACTGTCACTCTCAGCCATATTGTGATATGTGCATGTTTACCTGTGGTGGGGTTAACTGCATTGTGTCACAGTGGTCATCACAGGGGCCTATTTGCAGGAGATGTAACATATCTGTAGCATTCCTCACCACCTGTCATTGCAAAAAATCTGGAGAAAGACTGACAAAATGGGGGGACAAAGGCCCAAAACTAGGGACATGTTTTACAGTGCATATAAAAGGTGTACAAATCTCTGTTAAAATGCCAGGTATTTGTGATATACAAAAATGAGACCACTATAAAACATTTCCATACTTTTCCAACCTTTAATGTGACCTATAACCTGTACAATTCAATTGTAAAATAAACAGATCTGTTAGGGCAACAATTCTGACAAATAAAAAACGTACAATAAGCTTGATGCATAAGTGTGCATGGGCTGAAGCTAAAACTGTGTTGAAGCAGCTTTTGATATAATTACAGCATTATGTTTTTATGGGTACACACCTGTCATCGATTACAGAGACTCTTTGATTAACACCAAATAACGATCAGCTGTCCTACTAGGATTTTCCTGACATTAATCCAGATGCCTGCTACAGCAACATCTATGGTTTACATAGAGCTTACAAAGCATCAGAGGGATGTCATTGTTGAAAGCTATCAGCCTGGAGAAGGGTACAAAAACATTTCCACAGCATTGCATATACCATGGAACACAGTGATGACAGTCATCAAAAGGTGGTGAAAAAATGGAGCATAAGTGATATTGCAAAGATGTGGACATCCCTCCAAATGTGTTGAAAGACAAAACCTAAACTGATCAGGGAGGCTGCCAGGAGACCTACAGCAACACTAAAGGAGTTGCAGGAATCTCTGGCAGGTACTGGTTGTGTACTTAATGTGACAACAGTCTCCCATATTTTCCACGTCTGGCCTATGGGGTAGGGCTGGAAGATGGAAGCCTTTTCTCACACAGAACAACATCCAGGTCTGGCTGAATTCTCTAGAGAAATACATCAGGTTTCCCAAAGCATGTGGGAAAATGTGTTATGGTGTAGTGAGACCAGGGTTCCACTGTTTGACCACAATTCCAAATGGTTTGTTTGGTGCAATAACAACACTGTTCATCAAAAGAATACCATCCCCACAGTGAAGCATGGTCATGGCAGTGTCCTGCTTGCTGGTTGCTGTTCATAAGCTGTAAGTGGGCCTTTAGCCAAGGTGGAGGGGGATTATGAACAGTTCCAAATACCAGTCCCTTTTTGCCCAAAATCTTCAGTTGTCTGCTAGGAAGCTATAACTGAAGAGGAATCTCACCTTTCCACATGACAATGACCCAACATTACATCCAAATCAGAAAAAGAATGGCTTCACCAGAAGATTATCAATGTTTTGGAATGGCACAGCCAGAGTTCACACCTACATCCAATAGGAAATCTGTGGGGTGACCTGAAGAGAGCTGTGCACAAGAGATGCCCTTGCAATCTGGCAGAGTTGAGGGCTTCTGCAAAGGATTGTGTGCAAATATTGCTAAGTCAAGATGTGCCATGCTGATAGACACCTTCCCAAGAGGACTGACTACTGCAATTAAATCAAAACATACTTTAACAAACTATTAGTTTAAGGCTTGCACAGTCATGCAACCAGACTATTGCATGAATTTCATTTTCGATATGTTACTCCTAACCAATGTGTTGGCTCTTCAGTTGGATTGCACAGGGTATAGGTCACATTAAAGGTGGGAAACATTATGACGTGCTTTATGTGGTCTCATGTTATATATCAGAAAAACCTGGCATGTTAACAGGGGTGTCTACTACTATTATATCCACCGTAAGCTTAGAAGGTTGTTAGAGTAACCGGTTTTGTTTTAACATACATTTACTTCAGGTTTTGAAGTGTGAAACTCAAATTATGCCATTAATTAGTGACGCCAATCCTCAGGTCATCCCTGTAATGTGTCAGACAAACACAGAATTTCTGAGGGACAGAACAAAAATATGAGCTACACATCTAGACATTCAGTGAAACACTGTACAGTTGAGAGGTATGTTCTGTAGGAGTTACCACTGTGCTATACAGGTGAACAGCAATAATGTGTACATGGCTGCAGTGTGTGCTAGTTGAAGGCCCATCACCTACTAACACTACTCACGTATTCCAGAGGTGTATATTAGTAGTAACATTAAGTGGAAAGGGCTAAAATGCATGATGTTGAGGGCCTTTCCAGAGTGTGTATGTTGTGCGCTGACTGTGTCGTGAATGTCACCAGTTGACTATTGTGAGGTCTGTGTAAAGTCTTTGTGCTACCTCACCAGTATGTGTCTGTGCGTGTGTGTCCATTTGTGTCAAGTGTGTGAGTGTGTGTGTGTGCGTGTGTGTGGGTGTGTGTGTGTGTGTGTGTGTGTGTGTGTGTGTGTGTGTGTGTGTGTGTGTGTGTGTGTGTGTGTACCAGCAAACCTTATAGTGCAGGTATTAATTTACATATGTTGTCTTTTCCTCACAGGTGGACATGGTGGTTGTGGTCCTTCCCACTCAGAATTCAGAATCTGATGTCAGTGACTCTGCAGACTCTGACAATGATGGTGGTCATAGTGGGGCACAGGTTGGGTTGTCAGGGGCTGAATCTGTGCCATTGGTTGGCATCCCACAGTCATCCACAATGTCCCCGCACACAGTCACAATATCCACACATACCTCATCTCCAGCAGCCACAGATAATGGACAGTTGGCAGGTGGTGGCATGGAACAGGCTAGTGTGGTGACTATGGCAAGTGTGAGTGTAACCACTAGCCATAGCCAGAGTACAGACAAGGTCCCACACAGGTGGATGTATAAAGGTGCTCGAACAAGGACTGCTGCCTGTCAAGCTGTTGTCGCAAGTACCACAACAGGTGTCACCAGACATATGTTTCAGGCTGTCATAGATGCACAGGCACGTAGTGAATGCAACACCAGACAAATACTCAGTGTCTTGGATGCAACTCTTCCTGGCTTACGTGGCGACATACATGACCTAGTTGAGGCCACACGTCAAAATATTGAGGTCATGAATAGACGGTGGAGTGAGTCCTTGGCAATCATCGACCATGGCATGTCTGTGCTACAGCATGTGGTGGGAGATGGGTATCAGCCACATGGATGTAGGTCAGCAACAACATCAGCTGACAGCTTACGGGGCTGTGCACCTTCACACTCCTGTAGTGGCAGTACCACCAGCACTACTGAAGTGGGGATGCTGTCTACACCAGAACAGAGCAGGCCATGGGCAAGTGGTCCTGGAAGGTCCCATCAGGAACATGGATCTAGCAGACAGCATTCACTGTTGAGAAGCAGTACTGCATCTGTCCTTGGGCCTGGTGGTGCCAGCGAGAACCCTGGCAGGACCAGTTCTCATGTCTATGGCCAGAGACTGTAAACTGTACACCCTGCCATGTACGGTCCACAGCTGTCCAAAAATGAAAGCCACATGGCATGACTGTGTGCATACATACACACACCCATCACCATCACAGCCAGGTCACCTTCAGACACACACACACACACACACACACACACACACACACACACACACACACACACACACACATGCACACACACACATCAACTCTGCACGGCCCATTCATAGAACACCTCTTCAAACACATACACATGATGTCAACCATATGGCCCAGTCTAGGCCTCTGGCAAACCCACACAACACCCTGTGCATATGATGATACTTGTGCCACAACTCTGTCATCCATAACACTGATGCAGGGACATGCTAATATGGTTCTGATGCACAGGGTGAATTAATTACAGTTTATCTATGTAATGCTGTGTAAGGTGCTGTCAACTGACATTTGTAATGGGTACACTTCAGAGTGTGTGAACTTTTCAGCCATGATGCATTATTGGTGTTAGTAACACTGACTGAATGTAGTCTCACATGCTGTATTCTGTTTGTGATCTAGGTGTCTGTGTGTCAGCAGGAGGTGGCCATGCAGAAATTGGCAATGAGGGGTATGGCAGAGTGGTAACACATTGATTGTGTCACAGATGAGGTACAGCTGTATATGTACACATTTACCAGGTCTGTCTAACAGTTATTGTATGTGTCACAGAGATTATACAGCTGAGGGGTGTATACAGGTAAGTCTATGGTGCTTGATGTCAGCAGCCTTTGTGAAGTGGACAATGGTAAGTGTAGTGGGTGGAACACACCTTAGATTGGTAAAACCCACACTCCCAGAGGATATTCTGTTGACAAAACACACAGGGAATACTGTTCCCACACACACAGTCTCACACACACACGCGCACACACACACACACACACACACACACACACACACACACACACACACACACACACACACACACACACACACACACACACACACACACACACACACACACACACACACACAGGATCACAGTTGCCAGTGTTGGTTTTGGAACCCCTGCCCATCTAGTTAGTGGTACTACAGTGTTATGCAGTTATTGCAGGTAGCACGGAACTAATAGTATGATGACTGTTCCAAGGTGCCTGTAAAGTGAATAACATCACGTGCCCTTCTGAGGTATGGCAATGGGGTGTGTACTGGGTGTGGAAGGACTCAGACTGTCACCTACAAGTCTACAAACTCACAGACACTGCTATACACACCATTGCACACACAATTGCCAGTACTGACATTAGCAGCCCTGTCTACCATGGTATTCATTCCATTCTGTTACATAATTGTTGCACGCAGCACAGGGCTTATAGGGCTGAAGAGTGTCCACAAATACCTCTATGTTGGATGTGAACAGTGACCTTTGTAAAGTGGACCTTGGGATGTGTACTGGGAGTACCATGCCTAAAATGGTAAACCACGGCCAAGCAATACCTAGAGTCCTCACTCACACAAACAGGGTACTATTCTTACATATATGCAAACACACACACATTTGAAAGGACTGAGATTAGAACCCCTACCTATCTAGTTACTGCTAATACAGTTTTATGCATTTATTGCATGCACCATAAAGCTTACAGGGTGAAGATAGTCCCAAGGTAATTCCAAGGTGAACAACATCACCAGGCCTTGTAAAGTATGGCAATGGGTGATTTACAGTGTGAAAATGGACCCAACATACTCAAACCTATGGTTATATACACTTACACACACAAATACCCTCATATACACATTTGCCATGAGTGAGATTAGCAGCCATGTGTATCTTGTTAGTCAATCCAAACGGTTACATAGTTCACACACATGGCATAGGACTTATTGGGCTGAAGGGTGTCAACAGATAACTTTATGGATGATGAAGAAGGCAGCAGGCCTTGTAAAGTGGACCTTGGGACATGTACTGGGAGTAGCATGGCCTAAAAAATGTAAAATCCACACCCCCAGTGGATGTAGTTCTCACTCAGACACATACACCGAATACTGTTCTAGCACACACACACTTACCAGGACTGAGATTAGAACCCCTACCTATCTAGTTACTGCTAATACAGTGTTATGCATTTATCACACATGCCACATAGTGTGAAATGTGTCCCACAGTTCTTCTAAGGTGAACAACATCACCAGCCTTTGTAAAGTATGGCAATGGACAGTGTACTAGGAGAGTGAGGACTCAAAATGCTGTATCCTACAAATATACACACTTACAAACACACATTTGCCAGGACTCCAATTAGAATCCCTACCTATGTAGTCATCGGTACTATAGTGTTATGCAGTTGTCACACACAACACAGGGCTTACAGGATGAAGAATGCCCCAAGGTACCTATATAGTGAATAACATCACCAGCCCTTGTAAGGTATGGCAATGGTAGGTATACTGGGTGAGAAGGGCTTCAAACGACTTTCAGCCACATGTTTACACACTCACAAACACTTTTATACACATTAATGCACACACACACATTTGCCAGTGCGGAGATCCATAGGTTCATAGCTTCATAGGTGTGTACTATGTGAATGGCCTCAAAACCTTTACAAGCCTAGCCCATGGAGATACCCTGGGATCATGCCACCTGACGATATTCCCCAGTGTGTCTAATGAGTATAGCCACTAGAGTCATCCCCAGGGTGAGATTTCTAGGCTCCATCCACTCTTCCAGATTTCTCTTAAAGAGGGCCAGTGAGGTGCTCTGCTTGACATGTATGTGGTCTATTCCATGGCATGGGCAGTCTCTGGGTTGTGAACCTGTCCCTCCAGCATGTTCTGTTGGTTGAGGAAATGGGGTTGAGGTCTCTGGGGCATGTGGTGTAGATAGATTGGTTTCTTCAGATGTAGCATTCCTGACAGAGCTGGGTCAGACATGGCTGTGTAAGTCAGGCAGAGATCACCTGTAAGTAGCCAATATGAGACAGATAATAGTTGGAGTTATTGGAGTCTGTCCATATAGGGCAAGTGTTTAAGGCCTAGGATCCTCTTTGTGAGGTACTTTTGCGGCATCTCCAGTTGTTGCAGGTGTCCAGTGGGGTACATGCCTAATGGTCCATTGTACTTGTTGACTGGCCTAATGAGGGGAGAGTAGAGGGAGACAATGACCTCGTACTTCCTGGATGCAACACTTTAGTCAGGAGATGTGACACATAGAAGGACATTCTAAACACAGTGGCACTGTGGTGGTCAACAGAGAGCTCACTGTCAACCTGTGTCCCCAGTTCTCTTATAACAACATCAGTGTTCAGTGGACTACCATCAATGTAGTAATTCATGGGAATCATGTTGTTCTCAAAGGGGATGGTGGTACATTTTCTGGCATTGAGCTAAAGTCCAGGGTTCCTACACCAGTCATAGGTCTCAGTGACACCTTTGTGCAGGATGTCAACATCACATGGAGAGGTAATAATGTCACTTACCTTGCAGTCATCTGCTAACATTGTCAACCAGAGTCCATTCATGTTGGGCAGGACTTCAGATGTGTAGATTCCGAATATGAGGGGATCAAGGACCAATCCCTGTGGGACTCAACTTGTGACTGTCAGCAGTCTGACATGGAGTCCACTGCTTTCACACTGTGAGTAATATCTCTGAGCCAGTTTGCAGGCCACCTAGTGATAAAGAGGTTGATGCCTTGTTGAGTGTGTTTGTCTATGATTCCTGAGTAGGTAATGCTATCCAAGGATTAGAAGAGATGTCTAGCTTGTTATTTATTCCATACTGTTACATAATTATTGCACTTGGCACAGAACTTATAGGGCTGCAGAGTGTCTACAGCTACCTCTACAGTGGATGGCAACAGTGGGCCTTGTAAAGTGGACGCTGGGATGTGTACTGTGTGGGCGACAGTAAAAAATGAAACCTGCCCCAATGGATATGGGTCATATACACACACACACACACACATTTGCCTGGCATGAGATGAGAACCCCTACCTGTCTAGTTACTGCTACTACAGTGTTATGCATTTATCTCACATGCCATGGAGCTTATAGGATGAAGGTTGCCCCAAGGTACTTCTAAGATGAGGAACATCACCGCCCCTTGTAAGGTATGGCAATGGGTAATGTACTTGGTGAGAGAGGGCACAAAATAATTCAACCTACCCATATACACACATTTGCCAGAACAGAGATTAGAACCCCTGCCTAACTAGTTATTTGTATTAAAGAGTTACACAATTATTGCATGCACCACAGAACTTACAAGGCTGAGGGTTTCCCAAAGGTGCTTCTAAGGTGACTGACATCAGCAGGACTGCTAAAGTAGGGCAATGGGAAGTGTGCTGATTGCGAATGGGCTCAAAATCTTTAGCCTACAAACACACACACACTTTTACATTTGCCAGGACTGATATTAGAACCCCTACCTCACTAGTTATATATACTACAATGTTACACTATCACACACGCCACAGAGCTTGAAGGGCTACTGGATGTCCAAAGGTACTTCTAAGGTGACTGACATCAGCAGGTCTGCTAAAGTAGGGCAATGGGAAGTGCACTGGGTGTGAATGGGCTCAAAATATTTAACCTTCAAACACACACACTTTTACATTTGCCAGGACTGAGATTAGATCCATTACCTAACTAGTTATTTGTATTATAATGTTACACAGTTATCACATGTACCACAGAGCTTATAGGGCTAAGGGCTGCCCAAAGGTACTTTTAAAGTGACTGACAATGGGATTGATAAAGTCGGACAATGGGAAGTGTACTGAGTGTGAATGGGCTCAAAATGTTTAACCTACAGATACGCACACTTTTACATTTGCTAGGACTGAGATTAGAACCCCTACCTAACTTGTAATTTGTACTATAGTATTACACTACTATCGCATGCACCACAGAGCTTATAAGGTTAAGGACTGCCCAAAGGTACTTCTAAAGTGACTAACATCAGTGGGACTGATAAAGTTGGACAGTAGGAAGTGCACTGAGTGTGAATGGGCTCAAAACCTTTAACCTACAGACACACAAACACTTTTACATTTGCCATGACTGAGATTAGAACCCCTACCTAAATAGTTAGTTGCATTATAGTGTTATGCAGTTAATGCACACACCACAGAGCTTATATGGAAGAGGCTCATCCAGCAGTACTTCTACAGTGAATGACATCAGCAGATCTTGTGAAGTAGGGCAATGGGAGGTGCACTGGGTGGGAATGGAGTAAAACAGTTATTTCTACACACACCACCCCCCCACACACACACACATACACAGCCACAGTTACATATGCTGGGACTGTGATTATACCCCCTACCTGTCTAGTTATTTCTATGATAGTGCTACGCAGTTATCACATGCACTATAGAGCTTACAGGACTGAAGTCACTCCAAAGGCACTTCTGAGGTGAATGACACTGACAGATGTTGTAAAGTAGGGCAATGGGAAGTGTACTGGGTGGGAAAGGCATCATAATACTTAGACCTACACACACACACACACACACACACACACACACACACACACACACACACACACACACACACACACAGGTAGGTGATGTGATAGTCCAACCCCCACCTCAGTACAATGAATCTCATCTTCATGCTGGCACATGCCAGTGTTTATTTATTATTATTTATCTATTTGCAATTTGTTTACCAGGATGGTCCATTGGGCCACTAGGAGCCTGTTTTCAATGGTGTCCTGGGGAGAAAAGTTCCAGTAAAATGAATAAAGAAATACAAGTTAATTAGAAAACAAGTTATAACAATAGATAGTACAGAAACACAGGTAATAAATGTCATTAGTGAAATGCAAAAGCAGGCATTCTTTAAAAAAGAAAATAAAAGTGTTCTACAGTCATATTTATATACAGAATATGTTGATTGCAACAGATGCTTATAAAAGTGCTATACAATCATATTTATATACAAATCTGATGATTCCAACAGATGCTTATCAGAGTTTGGACATCATAGGAGAAAGTTTGCAGATGTATTGGATCCTGAGGAGTAGCTTAAGTCAGGGGACTATCATGCAGGATGAGAACAGGAGCATTCCCATTGGGATGTTAGGTGGGAGTGGAGTAAGGTTTTGATGGAAGAGAGGCTGCTAGTGGTATGGATTAGAGGAGGGAGAGAATTCCACAGGTGAGCTAGGGAGAAGGACAGAAGATGATTGCCTGGTGGATGAAAGGGTTTGTGTAGTTCAAACAGATTTTGGGAGTTAGATCTTATGGATCTATTGGGCAGATGCATTTTAAAGGTGTTGGGAATGGAGGGGCAGAGACAGAGACTAAAGATAAGTTTGTGTGCTTGGGTAAGTTGAATAAAGGTGAGGTAGTTGTGTAGTTCTAGCCAATTAAATTTGTGAGGGTCAGTGCAATAGTGTGTAGAAGATCTATGGCCTGTTGCAAATTTTGAAATTTTATTGTAACAGGAGGAGAGTTTTGCTTTGAGGGAGGATTGTAGGTTAGTAAGGAGTGGGGCTCCATATAGGTGGGATGGGGTAAGGTATGTTGTAGAGAGTATTAGCTTGGTGGAGGGAGAGATAAACCAATTGTGGCAATAGAGCATGCCAAGTTTCTTATGTGTTTTATTAATATTTGCTTGGAGGTAGATATCAAACTTGAGCTAGTCATCGATTAGGACTCCTAGTAGTTTTGCATTAGAGACTATTCCGAGGGGTGTATTGTTCTGGCTGGTGATAGTAAAAGTGTTTTTGTCTATGATGGTGATTTGTGAAGGGCTAAATAACATACATTTAGTTTTTGTGGTTGCCCAAAGGTACTTCTAAAGTGACTGAGTGCTAAGTGGTTGTCTAGCATCCATTGTTCAGTTAAGGACAATGCATTTTGGGTTAGTTTTGTTAAATGGGGATGGAGGTGGCAGAACAGATTATGGTGGAGTCATCAGCGTATTGGATGAGATGAGTGTTAGGGATGGTATGATAGAAGTCATTTATGAAAATGTTAAATAGTAGGGGCCCAAGAATGGAACCCTGAGGTACTCCTATAGGAGTATTGAGGAATGGCAAGGTAGCTTTTTTTCCATCTGACTGCTTGTTGCCTATTTGATAAATAACTGGTAAACCATTTGATAATGGTGAAGGATAGGTTCAGTTTAGAGAGTCTGGTTAGGAGAAGATTGTGAGAGATGGTGTCAAAGGCCTTAGATAGGTCTAGTAAGAGGGTGGACACAATATGGCTGGAGTCACGAGCTTAGTTAATAGTTTCTAGGAAGGAAAGGAGAGCGGTGGTAGTGATGTGGCCAGGCCTGAATCCATGTTGTGTGGGGGTTAGAAGTTGGTTATGTGTGAGGTAGGGTGCAGTGGTGGTGCTGTGGCCAGGCCTGAATCCATGTTGTGTGGGGGTTATAAGATGGTTATGTGTGAGGTAGGGGGTGGTGATGGTGCTGTGGCCAGGCCTGAATCCATGTTGTGTGGGGGTTAGGAGTTGGTTATGTGTGAAGTAGGATGTGGTGGAGGTGGTGCTGTAACCAGGCCTGAAGCCATGTTGTGTGCGGGTTAGGAGTTGGTTATGTGTGAGGTAAGGTGCGGTGGTGGTGCTGTGGCTAGGCCTGAATCCATGCTGTGTGGGGGTTAGGAGTTGGTTATGTGTGAGGTAGGGTGGGGTGGTGGTGCTGTGGTCAGGCTTGAACCCATGTTGTGTGGGTGTTAGGAGTTGATTATTTGTGAGGTAGGGTGCAGTGGTGGTGCTGCGGTCAGCCCTGTACCCATGTTGTGTGGGGGTTAGGAGTTGGTTATTTATGAGATAAGGTGTGGTGGTGGTGCTGTGGCCAGGCCTGAACCCATGTTGTGTGGGGGTTAGGAGTTGGTTATGTGTGAGGTAGGGTGAGGTGGTGGTGCTGTGGCCAGGCCTGAATCCATATTGTGTGGGGGTTAGGAGTTGGTTATGTGTGAGATAAGGTGCGGTGGTGGTGCTGTGGCCAGGCCTGAATTCATGTTGTGTGGGGGTTAGGAGTTGGTTATTTGTGAGATAGGCTGTGGTGGTGGTGCTGTGGCCAAGCCTGAAGTCATGTTGTGTGGGGGTTAGGAGTTGGTTATGTGTGAGGTAGGGTGCAGTGGTGGTGCTGTGGTCAGGTCTGAATCCATGTTGTGTGGGGGTTAGGAGTTAGTTATGTGTGAGGTAGGTTAACAGTTGTAGGTAGATGCATTTTTCTAGCAGTTTGTAAATGGGGTATAGGATGGCAATTGGTCCAAAATTTGGGATGTTATTGTTGCTCCCAACTTTGTGAAACAGAATAATAAAGGCCTTTTTCCAGGGTTGGGATACCTGACCTTCTATGAGTGACTAGTTTATTAGGATACAGATGGGAAGGGCTATGGCTTCTGCAGATATCTTTAAGATGTAAGAGGGAATTTGGTCTGGTCCATTGGAACTTGTTTTCAGCTTTTGTATGAGTTTTATAATAGTAGAGATGGGGATGGGGTTGTATGGAGAAGGGAGGGAGTTTGGAGGTGGAGGTACTTGAGAAAAAAGAGGTACTAGAGGAGGAAGAAGCCGGTGACTGTTGTTTACAACTGGTATGCAATTATCTGCAGCAGGACATCACTCTATGACATTCAGAGTATCCCTGTGTATGACTCACTGTCTGCGTGAGTCTCCCTGTGTGTCTCACTCTATCATTGTCTGTCCCTCTCTTCCCCATATCTATGTGTGTGTGTATATGCTTGACATATTGCAATATGTTGCCTATATATATATATATATATATATATATATATATATATACATATATATATGTGTGTGTGTGTGTGTGTGTGTGTGTGTGTGTGTGTGTGTGTGTGTGTGCAGACAGTTAGGTTTACATAGCTGTGTGTATGCCAAGACATTTGCACAAAACAGAGATGTATAGTCCAATGTGGTTTCAGAGATGGGCTTCACTTCTCTAAGTGTAGGAGCATGCTCAGTATGACCTTCTATAGTAAGTGTGGCAATCCATTCCAGGGATAGTTGTACTCCAGTCCAGGCTGTTGTGTGCTACAGCCATACCTTGCAATCTCTCTGTGCAAGATATCTGGAGATAAGCTGCCAGTATGGGGAAACAATGGGCCAAATATAGGGGGCACTGTAACTATTGCTCTTGTCAATGTATGAGTTGCTTGACTGACAGGGTTTGTTTTAGCAGACATTTTCTGACATATGTAATGTTTGACACTGTACTGTATTGTGTCATTACCTACTGACAGATATAATAGGATCATCACAGTTATTTACCAGAAAAATACAAGATGGATGTTGCACAGGCCTATATTATGAAGTAAAGGCTAGACATTCTTGCACAATCTGGCCAATTGGGAGGTGTGGCTACAGCTGATTGACTGTTGAAGCTGTCTAAAAGGTCCAGCACCTTGGTAATATGCTGGCCGGGGATCTTCTGGATGTGCAGTTTTCTTTTTACCTGACAGATCACATCCTGGTGTGGCCATACCTGTCAACTGTTTAGATTATCTCAGATTATCCAGATGCATGCCTCATATATCTGGTCGAGTTCCCTTAACATTGTGGTTTTCTAGCACATTTGTTGCAAATCACTCAGGGTTGCAGTCAGGGAATACTGACAGGACATTAGCGTTTCAGACTTTACACCCTTCATGACATCCATGCTACTACACACCCCCTCTGTTATTCTATCAACTGTCTAACATTATGAGGGCAATATTTCAAATGTGTCCCTATAGTTGGGCCTTTATCCCACAATTATTTTGGCTTTGCCAGATTTCTTCCTCTATGAGGTTGAGAGGTATATTACTAGCATTTAGAATCATGGCCTTACATTTGCATTTTGTTGACTGTGTTATGTTGGTAGTATGGACCCAATGACATTCCCTACAAAGGAACTATGGGTGAGACATGGGCCTTTGCCAGAGGTCTGTAGGCCATGTGAGACTGCTGCAGGTCATCTGTAGTGAGCCTGTGCATTCTGTCACTCATATGTTCCCAGGCTGCCACACAGTGGACCCCCCTTGGGTGACAAAGGTAAGTGACAGAATGCCCTGCTGTGCTACTAGGCACCATACCTCTCTACATATGTGAACCAGACATCTGGACAAAGCCATGAGTAATTGGGTGACAAAGGTCTAAATATAGGTTCATAGGTTGGTACTTGGCTATTGTACCTAGGGCCTATACAAGCCTAGCAAAGCAATTCCCTGGATATTTCTTCCCACAATATTTAATTCCCTGGACCCCTGTCTAGCAGGGTGACTGACATTATCCCCAGGGTGAATTTCCTATCTCCCAGCCAATCGTCACGGTTCCTTTTGAAGAGGGCCAATTGTAACTATTGGCCTTACAAACCAGAAAGGGGATACAATAACAGATTTTGCATTAGCTTGCATTTTTCTATAAGGTATTAAATCTGAGATACTACAATCCATCAATATTTTCTGACTTTAGACTTTTTTGGTTTGCCAGTGATTTGCCAGACAAACATTATTACAGAATAAAGACACCACAGATATGATGCAAACCTGTATACACTCTGCAAAAGGTCTGTACAGTTGTGAGGTATGATAGGCACTATGTAGGTTACTCCAAACTGTGTACTGTTCATATGTGTGGCCCCCTGTACATGACCTATCCAGCTTCCCGGCAGTAATGGATAGTGACATCTTGACAGTGTGTACAACTCCCACCATATGTGTAGCTGACATCCAATATAGCTGGCACCACATTCTGTGGAATATGGCCCTGTCTACCAGAGTACTGTACCTAGGCCAGTAGGACACAACAGTCATGAGAAGTTGCTGCCCTCATCCTGACAAGTATTCATAGGTTCATGGGTAGGTACTAGGCTATCTACCCGAAGGCATTTATAAGCCTAGCCAGAATGTGCCTCACACATATGCATAGCTTATTGACCCCTGCATATTTTGGGCATGCAACAAGTTATCATGTTGATTGGGACAGCCCTGGCAATGTGTGCTCTGCTGCTATTACCCTACAAACCTACATGTTACTGCGTTTCTATGTGAATATGGGTGTGGGGGGCACACGTGTCAAGAGTACACATTTGCACGGACTGTACTGATATTGGGTTTACATTTTAGTTCCATTTAGCATAGTATTGTGCCCTGTCTTGGTGAACAGAAGCATATCACTAGAGACCACAGGTTAGATTGTAATGCCATACAATTGAGTTTCAGACTTCTTACCCTTCAGAGAGTCTTACTGCAACTGCAAAGCCTGCTGTGATATCACTGTGTAAGTCTATAGGGGAGTATTCCATCATTGTCACCATTTGTGTGCATTTGTCAGACATTCCTTTATGTTTTTTTATGGCTGACTTGCTGTGTGAGTATGGGAGTGAGTATGGGATCCCCACAGTGACACCCATGCATGTGACCAATTACCCCCCTTAGTTGGCCCCCCACATATACCGCAGTGGGATTTGTTACCTTAAAAGATCCTGCATGACATGGGGAAGACAATATTGTGTAGACATTTCCTGGTGTCCCACATGGCTGTCAGTTGTCTGCTGCCCTCCCAGTAGGCCACCCCATTCCCTTGAATGCATGCAGCATTTCCATAGATATGCTACCAAAACATAGTAATCCATTCATTCATTGTTAAGAAGACTGACTTACCTTGTGCCTGCAGCAGTTGTGAGGATGGTGCTTGAGGGCTGCCTATGTTAGATGCACACAGTACACTGCCTATACATGGTAAGTTACAGGTAATGTGATGTGTGTGTCGTCCATTTTACTGTGTGTGCAAGTCAGAGAGAAGTGTAAGTCTCTGGGTCCATACAGTGTCAGTGTGTGTGCTATGCATTGCTTCTTTGCCAAGGCCTGGGCATACTGGGCATGGCTCCATCTGCCTATGGGAACAGGCTCAGGGGCTTCCTCTTCTGAGTTCTTCTGTACCTGTGGGGACCTTGGCAATGGTGGGGGCTGCGTGGCCCTTCCCCATGCTGTTCCTGCTGCAGGATCCACAGGATCATATTGTGTAGCATGGCACATACTATGAACATGTGTGCACATGTGACTGAAGTGTATTGCAAGGCTCCATCAGATATGTCAAGGCAGCGGAACTGTAACTTGAGCATCCCAACACACACTCTATTATGATCCTGGTTTGTGTGTGTGTGCCTCATTATGGCATTCATGTGTGGGTGTGTGTGCATTTCTGATGGGTGTCATCATCCACGGTTCCAGTGCACAGCCAGCATACCCCACCAGATGGCCATATGGGAGGTCCCCACTGGCAAATGCCTGGTACAACTGTGACAAATTCCAGATGTGGGAGTCGTGATAGCTTTCAGAGTTGCCAGCACACACATTCATGATAATGCCCTGGGCATTGCAAACAACCTGGGCAGTTGATAAAGGAGAAGCCCTTGCAGTTTATGGAGACCCTACCCTGTTCACCAGCTGGTGCTTTGATGTGGATGTGAGTGTAGTCTATCGCACCCAGTACCTCTGGGTATTCTGCTACACGGTGGAAGAGACACGTATTGCTGGTCCTCACCTCACGGGTGTTGGGGAAGTAAATGTGCTCACCGGCATGTGGTAGGATGGCATCCAGGAACTGGTGGAGTACCCTGGATGCAGATGCCTGTGAGACCCCCATGATGTCCCCAGTAGGTCTTTGGAAAGTACCTGTAGCTAGTATTTTTAAGGCTACACATACCTTGATATCCACTGGGATGGGTTCCCCTCTGTTGGATCTGGGTCTGAGTTAAGGCCGGCACAGCTCGATGATTTGCTGCAGTATGTCTCTGTCCACCCTGTAGTGCTCTACTATTTCCAGATCATGTACCCCCTGGTAAGTTACCCTGGGTCTGAACACTCTTCTCCTCCTCTTCTGTCTGTGGAGGTTGTCAGGATTATCCTCCTCACCTCCCTCAGCCTCTAACACATACTGATGGATCAAAGCAATGGCAGTCCTAATATGTTTTCAGTTACAGTTCCCCCTGCATGTATACACCAATGTTGCAGAGTTTGTGGGGAAAACCAGACTGTCAGGTATTTGCATAGTTTATACTGGTGTGCTGCAGATGCTGCCTGTATGACTGGCTGCCTATGATGCATCCACCTGCTAGCTATGTTTGTACTTGATTGTTTTATTCTGCTATTTTCCTTTTTTTTTCCTTTTGTACCCCTTCCCATTTCTGCTCTTTTAAGCCTCAAGGTGCGCCACAGAAGCCCACTGCCCAAATGCCCAAATGTAAACAGTCCTGCTATTTCTGTTTTTTTTTTTGTTTTAGACCTGGTGCACAACATGCAAATCCATTTAGCTAATGTAAACACTAAGAAATATCCCTCCCTGAACTTGAAAACATTCTTCATTTCATGAAATAAGTCAATACAGCCTCAGACACACCCCTTTGCTTAGCTGTGCTTAGCTAAGCTTATCTGGGAACCATGTAGCTCCAATGTGCTTACACCAAGCATGACACAGCCCCTTTTCATGTCTGCTGCTCCTCCTGCTTACACCACTGCCTTATAGCACCCACATGGTTAGGTGTAGTTTGGCACTTAGATTCTTTTTGTGATTCTGTAAATTTCCCTCATTAGCACACCCCACTACCTTAATCCCTAGTTACTGCACTACCCCAGAGCCTTTCCCCTTAGCAACCACTGTTCTCTGGTAATGTTTTGATTCTGCATGCCATAAACTATAATGGCTTTTTCCACATCTTTTTTTTTTTTTAATTTTGGGCGCGCCTCCATGGACACTGAAATTAAATAAAATGAGCATATCAGTGTCTGTGGACACTGAAATAGCTAGGGGAGCAAGAAACAATGCAGGGGGTGTAAAAGTGCCCTACAGCCATCAACTGTACAAGTTTCTGCAGAATGCCCAGATGCCTACCTCACATATATCTCACCCTCCCAGAGCAATAATGCAGAACAAAGCCATAAATTATGGTGGGACAAAGCCACAAAACTAGGGCCACATTTTAAATATTGCTCTGACAAACTCAAAAGCTGATAGAATAAAAGGTTTGCAATAACACCAACTTCCTGCAGGGTATGAAGACTGAAACACAAATGTATGTCATGTGAAAGTGCCATACGGCCATAGCCATTAACTGTACAGGTGTCTGCAGAATGCCTGGATTCCTGCCTCATATACTTCTCACAGTCCTACAGCAATAAAGCAGTACATAGCCATAAATAATGGTGGGACAAAGCCAAAAAGCTAGGGATATGTTTTGGACATTGCACTGACAAATCCGAAAGCTGATAGAATAAAAGGTTAATGTTAGCATGGCCTCCTGAAGGGTATGAAGACTGAAACACAAATGTCTGCATTCTGAAAGTGCCACACGGCCATAGCCTCAACTGTACAGGTGTCTGCAGTATGCTCAGATGCCCGCCTCACATACCTGTCAACCACCTAGAGTAACAAAGCTGTACAAGGCCATAAATAATTAAAAATATAATTTTTTCCCTACTAAGGTATGTTTAAGCATAGCTAAGCTGGTGTGTGGGTTATGGCCCTCTGCCCAGCATTGCTTAAACACCCCAAAGGAGATAAATAAAAAATATACAACTAAAATCCTAATGCTGGAATAGCATAGTGGTTAGAATCTTGGTTTTATATGCAGGTATTCATGGTTCAAGTACCAAAACATTCTCCAAACCAAAACCTCTGCAAGGACGGCAGATGCACAGGCTCAAAAGGCAATATCAAAAAACAAAACAGCTAGCACTCAATTGGAACAAATATCTAGTTTTAATGTACAAAAACAGACCAGTTTTGGTCCACAGGCCTTTTTTCACTGTAAAACACATCACTACATTCCCCATCTTATATATCATAGTATAATAGCGTAATTATATCCCATTAAGCAATTATTACAAATGTTCATTAAGACCAAGTGTAAACAACCCCCCCAATGTTACTATCCAAGACTTTTCTTTTTTGTTCAAAACATTATGCCAAACACTTTTCATTGATCTATGTCCTAACACACTATCAATAATAATGAATTTAAACATCACTGTCTTGTGCATAATACTATGTTTATATAAGGCATTTGCCAGATATTTATTTCTAATGCTACTTAGATGTTCTGAAATTCTCAATTTTAATGGTCTGGAAGTTTGGCCTACATAAAAGGCTGTGCAAGAGCAAATAGCCAGATATATAGCCCAGTCACTATTACAATTGTGAAACATTCTGATAGAAAAAACCCTAGATGTGTTCTTACTTGAAAATTCCTTAGTTGAACATATGAATTTACAAAAAGAGCAATGGCCACAGGGATAACAACCCACCACTTGTGTACCATCTATAGTAGTTTGTACAGAATTTATAGAGGGTAAAAAATGTTTATAGTGGCTAAAGTAACTATGTAACGTTTTCCCCTTCTGAAAAGAAAAGAGCATCTCTGACCTAACAACTCACACAACCTGTCATCTGTTAATAAAATGTCCCAGTGTTGTTGTATCATATCTAAAAATCTATGAGTGTTCCTACCATAGGTGGTAGTGAATCTAAATTTGTTCCTAGAGCAAGGGCCACACTCTTTGTATTTCAAAAGATCTCTTCTTGAATATGATTGAACTTCCCTACTAGTCTGTCTAACCTGTGCCAATGAATAGCCTCATTCAACAAAACGACCTACAAGGTCATTATCAAAATGTATATATTCTTCAGTATTGGAACATACTCTATGTATTCTCATAAACTGTGATTTAGGTATATTTGCTGTAATGTGCTTAGGATGACAACTGGATGTGTGGAGTAAAGTGTTGGAATGGTGGGGTTTTCTATATAATGTACTAAACAAAGTTCTTCTTTGGGCACTTTAACATCTAAAAAATAAATAGATGTAGCATCATAATTTACTGTAAACCTGATGCCCCTCTTGTTTTCATTCAAATATTGAATGAATTCCTGTAAATATACAGCATCTGACTTCCACACCACCCAAAAGTCATCCAAAAATCTATGCCAGATATCAATCTCACCAAGAAAAATGTTGTGATGTATATCATATATTATTATTTGTTCCAAATACCCCATAAAGAGGTCAGCATAGATGGGTGCAAACGATGACTGTTTATTTAAAGCCATTGTTATCAGGCCTGAGAGCCAGGATAAAAGACACTACTGAATTTTTTAATATTATTTCAAGTACCAAAACATACACTTTATTTTTACATAGGAAAGCAGTGTTAAAATTATTTTTTTTTGTAAATGATATAGTAAATGATATTTGTCAACCAGGGTAGTGTAGCTGGTCTAAAATGGAAGTATGAGTGCATATAACATGTGAAACCACCCATGTATACACAAGTGTCCCATACAATATAGTCACAGCCCTTGGTAATGTAAAGAAAGCACATAGAGGGATCTCATGCAAAGTAAATCATATACACTTACTAAATGAAGTCATTATTCTAATATATCTAAAAATTAAAAGTGAGCAATGATTAGAAGTGTTCAGCTATGTTTAGCTGGTTTAAGCAATGCTTAGACATGAATGCTAAGCAACAGTCAGCTCAGCTAAGCAGATTTGCACACTGTTAAGCAGTGCTCAACAATTTCCCCTTTAAGCGTTGCTAAAATTGTATTACCAGGTTTGCACACTGCTAAGCTGTGTGCAACATTTTTAAAATCGACCAGTGGTGGCAAAGGATAGAAATATGGCCTTATTTAAACCACACAGGTGGGAGCACAGCCAGTACCTGTTATAGTTCAACCTTTGCAGGAACCATGGCTGGCGTAGGTGAGGGTTCACGCTTTAGGGCACAGCGATGAGGCATCGTGGATCCAGGGTCATGACTGGACTCCTCATAAGTAACCATGATGAGAGACTGCTGCAGGGCCAGTACCAGGGCCCACAATATAAAGTGGAGGCCTAGGATCATCTCGCTTGTGATCTCACCAGTGCTACTGCCATCACACAAACTGATGAGCAGGTCCAGCATCACTATGCCGACCTAAAGCTCTTGGACCAGTGGATCCAAGATGCCAGGCACAACCCTGCTCTAGCAGTTTGTAAGTATCACAGATATAGGTGTACCAAATTCTAGCCTGAGGATGTCATAGACAGGTATGTGTAATGTTTTTTTTTTTCTCCATTACAGCTGCAGCAGAGAGGGCTAGTAACATTGAAGCCCATGACGACAGACTGCTGAGGCTGCGCCGAAAGGCTGGTGAGTAAAAATCTATTTTGCAGTATATTGTGCAAATAACTAAGAAGGAATACATTGTGTAGTGCTAGTAGGTATACTGTAACTATGTTAACTGAATAAATAAAGTATGTCTGACTAATATTGATCTGAAATAAAAATATATAATATAAACTGTTGTGTTTACTCTGGTATGTTGTTGTAGACTTAGAATGGAGCTGTAAAACAAGATACAAATGCCCTGTGTTAACCTTTGCTTTCCAGATTGTAGTAATTCAAAGGATTAATGCACAGTACACTATCTGTCATGCATGCATCACAGGATTACAAGTTCAGACTGTCTAACCAAGAGACAAATAGGCAGAGACCAAAGAAACAGCAGTTCTCCAGTAGCTCAGTGTTATGAGAAATAGTTTAGTCATTATTTTGCATACCCAGACATGGTTCAAATCCAGGGAGTGGTACTAAGATGTGTGCATATCTACACATAAGGAATCAGGAATATATGTAAAAAAAGGCAGGTAGTGTTAACAGATATTTTCTCCACAGGTTTTACAGGTAAGGAAATGTTGGTAGTAGCTGTATGAAGGGCATACTAATAAACTGAGTACAACTGTTCAACTGTCCCACCACATGCCTGCAAATGACAGCAGAATAGGTACATACAACATGCACACTTCCTGATACATGTCTCTCCGGTCTCACGCTGTCACGGCTAGTGGTCACTGCTGCCAATAACCCTGGACACAGATAGGAAACCAGTTGAAGTATTCCAGTAGCACACTCACATAACAGCAGTTCAGGATACCCCTCCTGTGCCAGATATGTAACCCTGACATGTACGAGTCCCCTCTAGTCATGTACCCAGAGGTGTCATAGTTTGCCCCATACCATTCCAGGCTGACAGTTCAATATGTATGTTTGTGCATCAGAAGCTATGGGCCATAGGTAGATGTAAAGTGAGGGTAGACC
Source organism: Protopterus annectens (assembly GCF_019279795.1). Classification (NCBI taxonomy): domain Eukaryota; kingdom Metazoa; phylum Chordata; order Ceratodontiformes; family Protopteridae; genus Protopterus; species Protopterus annectens. Next base: position 1,270,748,440 of record NC_056744.1, read on the forward strand.
CACAGAGTATTGAGCAGTACTGTTGTGGAAAATAGAAGCATAAACAGTTGTTAATGGACTTTCTGTCTTTCCCCCCACCCCTCATCTGCATCAATAATTATTATTCATATAATACGGGTATGTTGCTCACCAAACCTAATTTTGGGACTTGTGTCCTATTATTGTTAATTATGTATATTTGATTGGTTGCATGTTAACATACCTTGTTCAAATACCATTGTTGGTGGCCTGTTGCCATCAATGTTACTGGCATGTTCTTACAATGCACACTGTTGTTCCATTTATGCATGTGTTAAGTTTGCTATGCAACTGTTTCAAATCTGTTTTATGGGGTTAATTGGAACACCCATGCATGCTGTTATAACTAATCCTGAAATGTGTTGTTCATGACTAACCAACATATTTTGCATAATCTCAACACCATAGCACATTTGGGAAGGCAGATCCTGGTAGATCCACCTGTACCTCCTCATTTGGCCATAACACTGGGCTCCAGCATGTCTGGGACACAACCTGGGACTTTCTCATCCATTGGTCCTGCACCACTTTCAGGTGGAACCACCTCAGGGGAAGGGCCCCCCAGGAGCAGGCGCAGACTGTAGCTTGTCACCTGCAGTCAGTTCAAGGTTGCATGTCAGTGCCATCTGAGCCGAGGTGGGTGGGTGGGTGTGCCAGATTTAGGGCCGCCTAGTGAACCTCAAGGGGCAGGCTGACCCTCCTGTCTAGCCCCCAGTACAGCCACCTTTGGGGCCATGAAAATGCAGTGGTGACGGCACATGGGTGGGGACCTCAGTCCCACTGTATCCATTTGGGGGCTCATGGGCTACGGATTCCCAACCACCCTACCCGTCAAAAGTGTTTACCCTGCCTCATGTGTCATATACCTCCCCTGTCTGCTGGCTTGTCTGTCTTGTCTGTCTGCAAATGCAACCTATCCTACCCAACCTACTTCCCCAAACATACCTACAGCCCTTCTCCAACATCCCACTCTC
>NC_056744.1:1270766931-1270794431 GCF_019279795.1 Protopterus annectens
TCTTTTCTTTCCATTTTTCCTTTTTTTCCCTTTATTTCTCACATTTATAATTTCCTATATACATTTACATATGTATGTACATTTTTCATTTACACTCTATTGATATCAATTATGTATTAGTTCGGGCTTATGCCCCTAAGCTTTTATGCTTCCTTATGTACTAACAAGATGAGTTAAAAACCCTGTGGGTATGAATTATGGAGTCTTCGTTGCCCATGAAATGAGATTGGTTTTAGATTAGGCTGAGTACTAATGACTTTTCCATATTTACATATACTTCTAGTTCACCTATGTTTATTGGAATGATTTATCTGTTCGCCAGGGCTATGTTTTCATGCTATTTATGCTTCTTTATGTAACATTTAAATGAGTGAAATATGGCTGCATATGTTAAGGAGTTTCTGTGCCTATGAAATAACATTGTATGTTTTATTCTATCTTAGAATGAGCATTATAGATTTAGAAGCGTTTTTAAACGCTGTGACATTAGACACGTTGTTTTTAATGTTGTCAATGTTGACTAAATATCATTTAGTCCTTTGATCAAATTCAGAGGAGTTTTTTATAATAGGATTGTTTTTATAGAATGATTAAATCTATTATTATGTGGTGGATTGGTTCTGCCTGCCCTAATTAGTTGCTAATTAGGGCGTATGCTTTGTATATAAGGACAAGGGATAACTTTGTTTAATGTAACCTGATGAAGCGCACTAGTTGAGTGCGTGAAAGCGCTTGTTCTATTCCAAATAAATTGTCTCTTTTTTACCTATTCGTGGTGGTTCCAGTGATTTGCCTAATAACAAATATATCAGGCACTACAGGGATGTAACAGAACTGACAAACAGACACCAGTGTGAAAGTGCATACCCACAACCAATATCATCACAGTCACAATCACAGTCACATACCGGTAAGTCAAGTGAAAAGTAGAGTATAGGGACTGTGTGAACAAATACATCATTGTTTGCCACTCACACACTAGCCCTACATATACAGTCCCAATTCTCAGTGTAGTCTGAATTCTGACCTTGGTACAGGACATGTCTCAGTCTGCCCCTACAAACACATACAGCCAATAGATCAGCAGAAACTGGAGCAGCATGCACAGCCAGATAAAGAAGGAGCCATAACACTTACATCCACCTCCTCTGTATACAGCCCAAATAACATGTACACATGACATGTGTACATAATCCTGACAGTCTGTTAACGATGGCCAGACATACAGAGGCCTCTCACATGTACAGGCTCAGAACTCATATCTATGGCCTCTTCCCTGACATGTCTGTGGGTCTATTACATCACTGGGATGGTAGCAGGAATGAAGGCAAGAAATAATGATAATAAATATATCTGAGCCTCATTGACATCTGGACAAAGCCTGACATCATTTGAGGAGAGAGGAACAAACACAAGGATAGACTGGACATATTGCTGTCATACACTGAGACAGTTGCACATGTTACTGGCTTTGTTGTAACATATCCTTTATGAGGAATATGGCATCAGTAATACCAATAGATGTGAGTATTTACTGACTGCATTTCCCAGAGTCCCCAACTGATTTATCAAGGACACTGACCATCTGGGAAACAGACAAAACATGACAGGAAAACATGTGGCCAGTCTGTGGACAGCATGCCAGTGGAGAGGTATGTTAGAGACATATCACTGAAAGTCGTGAAGTCACTCACTGAATGCATGTCCACACAAACCATGTCAATCTATCAATCTGCCATGTGTATAACAGCACTGATGACATAGAATCTATTCACAAATCTGGGGATATGTCCCCCATGTTGTTTGGCTGTCTCCACATGTCCTGTCCTGTGATGTATTGCCACCTACTGTATGTGAATCTGTAGTCCAACACCTCTGTAATGTCCCTCACACAGGCAAAGAAAAGGGGCAAGGTGCACATTAAGGAATGTCCCATATGTTGGCATCTGCATAGTGGTCCAGGAAAATGGTTGGCTCAACACGAGTTTATTGTTCCACAAACCACATAGAACAAACTGCCTCATTGATGGTTTCATCTCATTGATGGTTTCATCTGATTAATTAATGTGGGTGTGTATATATATATAAAAAGAAAGGTTGGGGTTAGAGTGTTTATCTGAAGAAGTCAGCTATATGACGAAAACGTATTGGGAGAAGTGCATTTATGTGGAGTGTATTTTGTGGCAGTTTGTTCTATGTGGTTTGTGGAACAATAAACTCGTGTTGAGCCAACCATTTTCCTGGATTTCTATATCTTTTGGGTTTTGAGTTGAGCGGCGCTTTCATACTACTTGTTTCTGGAGTTTTTGACTTTGCGCTATGGAGATACAGGAAGTCCCTGTTAATTCGCAACAGGAAGACCTTGGGCTGACACGTAAGCTGGTCGGACAGCTTAATGAGTTGATCAACCTGCTCACGCCGGTAGCTTCATCCTTACTGGCAATACACAATTCGAACAATGGAAATGGTGCTTTTGGGACCGAAGGGTCGAGTAATAAGAAGAGGAAAGTTACCGAAACAACAGCGAACGAAACCAGTAATGGGCAAAAAGCTATTAACCTAGAGGAGATCGACGAAGGCAGTAGTTTCAATGCAGCAGATACCCCTGGTCTGCTTAAAGAAACGAGTAGAAGGGAAGTTCCTGCTGCTAAACCTAAAGACAAACGCACAAATCATGGACATGGCATAGACCAAAACAAAGGTACTGTTTCTCCTGTTAAGGAGTTGAACTGTTGGTTAAAAAGACAAATCATATTTGATAAAAAAGAGAACTATAATGCTGTTAACACCAATGATTTTGCATATAAAGATAATATTAACAGTATGTACAAATTAATGAATAAATATCAAGTACTTAATGTGGAAAATACATACCTTAAAGAATGCATAACCCAAGAAATTGTACCTAAAGGTCTATGTTTTTATAAATACCCTAATAATGTGATTAATGGGTCCAACTTCCATCTAGAACTGTTAGATTTATTTAACAGAAGTGGACTTGAAATGTTGAAATTGATGATTAAAGAAAACAACAGGGTACAGGAAGAATTATTAGGTGAAATTGAAAAACTAGATAAAATTATAACTAATGATTTATTATTTACCATAGAAGAAGAGAAAGCAAAATACTTTAGCATGAGAAAGGAAATAGATACTAATATAGAAGAATTAATTCAGAGGAAACACAAGAAGATGGAACGTGATTTGAATGAATACAAATGTAATACATGTTACCCCAACCCGCACCTCAGAAATAGAGGTGGAGGTAATATAGAAAGAGTAAACAATAGAGAGGTTAGGGAACCTATTGACAATTTAGAGACACACCAAGAAAACTGTGTAAATGAAGAAGAATTTCCCCCCCTTAGGAGGTCAGAGAGGATTTTCAATAAATATGGAGAAAGGGAGGGAAATTTGTGGAGAGGGGGGAGAAGAGGGAGAGGGAGGGGGAGGGGGAATCACTATTATTGAATCCCCCGGTTACCCCACACAACCCCCACCCCCCCATAAGTAACATCACTAACCAAGGTAATAAATGGACTTTTAACTTGTTCAACAGTTATAATTTTAGCTCGATGCAATTAGAAGAAGGACATTTTAGCCTACTCTCTAAAGGTTTAAAATTTATTCCAAACACTAAAGGAAATGTGGTGAAAACACTGTTGGACTTCAAAATATTTTTGAGGAAAGTCAATTTTAAAACCATGTTTCACAAACAGGTAAAGGACAACCAACCCTCCTTAAGGCGTAAATCTACTTATAACCCTCCCTTACACCCTCAACTAAAAAACTTAGAAAGAGTAATTGAGAAAGAAATTAGAAAAACTGATTTTAAAAGGGTGTCCTATGACAATAATTTAAATCAAAAAGAAAAAGAGATTTTGAACAGTTTAAAGGCAGACAGAAATATTAGGGTTATGAAGCCTGACAAAGGGGGAGGAATTGTGATTATGGAAAATATAGAGTATGACACTAGAATGTATAAAATCTTGTGGGACGAGAATAAATATGAGCCTGTGTCAAAAAACGAGATTAATATAGCCTACCATAGAATTGACACAAATTTATATGATATGATGGTGGAAGGACTAATTGACTTGGAGATCTACAATTTCCTAAAAGTAGACAAGCCTAAGATACCTGCCATCTTTGGGATCCCCAAAATACACAAAAATGAAAGTGATCCCCCTTTGAGACCAATAGTGGCAGCTAATGGGTCCAAGACTAATTCTTTAGTCAAGTTCGTAGATATAAAAACTAAAGACATCTGGCTACATAAAGTACAGATTTTAAAAGATTCATGGGATCTGTTATATATCTTGGGGGACACAATTGAAACTGAGGGGCTTATATTTGTCACTATAGACGTAATAGACCTTTTTCCATCTATACCCCATGAGGAAGGTTTAGAGACATTTGAGGAAGTAATTTTTGAAAATATGAATATAACACACAATGACAAGATATTAAGCAAATGGTTAATGGAATTGATACTATACAACAATTTTCTATTTTTCAATGGGGAATTTTTTAGACAGACCCAAGGAGTGGCAATGGGCACGGCATGCGCCCCCACATATGCTAACTTGGTCCTATCAAAATGGGAGGAAAAATGTGTGTTGGAAAGCAAATATAAACCATTTATGTCAGTCTATCGTAGGTTTTTAGATGACATTATTATTTTTTGGAATGGGGGAGAAGATAAACTTGAGGAGTTTTTGGCACACTTGAATAACACTAGTAGTTTTCTAAAATTCACTTGGAAAGTAACACATAATTCGGTGCAATATTTGGACCTGGAAATATATAAGGAACATGGACATTTAGAAACTAAAATATTCAGAAAAACTACATACTGTAATTCGTTTCTCCATTTTGATAGTGCCCATCCTATACATGTAAAGAAGAACATAATAAAAGGGCAGTTTGTAAGAGGAAGTAAAATGACAAGTAAGAATCATGACTTCCTCTTGGAATGTGATTTATTGGAGAGTATGTTCCAGGAAAGAGGCTATCCAAGTAAACTGATTAAGGAAATAAGAAAAGAAGTTTCCTTAGGAAGAGAAGGCAGATTTGCACCTATTATTAAAAAAGGGAAAGTAACAGACAATGTAAGTGAACCTAGTAAAGTAAATCAACAAGAAAACTTTGACCTAGCTTTAATCTTAGAATATAATACATTTAACAACAAAATAAAAAGGATTTTTAACAAGGAATGGGACAGGTTCATGGAATTAACAGAACTAGTTTTAGGAATCAATAAAGCACCTAAGGTAGTGTTTAAAAATTCTTTAACTATAAAGAATCTGTTGGAAAACAAAAGCACGGTGGTAACACAGGACAGAAGGAGAAAGGGAACCTACAAGTGTGGTAGGTGTGCCCAATGTGTAAATATATCCAACACCAACAACATTTATATTGACAGTAGAAACAAGACTATAACTAATGATAAGTATTTTTATAATTGTGATTCAACAGGTTTAGTCTATATTAGCATGTGTAATGCATGTCAATCGTTCTATATAGGTAAAACTGAGAGGAAATTAAAGAGAAGAATATTTGAGCATTTAAATGACATAAAAAATTGTAAAGAGACGAATGCTCTATACAAGCATAGCAAATTGTGTGAGAAAGCTAGCTACAGTTTTACGGTTTTAGAACACATAGACAAAGACATAAGAGGTGGGCCTTGGGAAGAAAGGTTAGAATACCGTGAATTGTGGTGGCAAATGTCACTAGAAGCAAATAAAATCCCAGGCCTAAATGAATATGTCAGTATAGCCCCCATTTTGAAATTAAGAGCAGCAAAATTATAGATTGAAGTATTAGTTATGAATATCCAAACAAGAACATTTGTATCCTTCCATGTACCTTTAGGGAGCAAAAAAAGAAAAACCTCTTAAATCACAGTAGTTTACACACAATTTTAGATATATTGGTTTTAGAGTTTTTAAGGTGAGAAACAGATCAATTTGAAAGAACTGTTCATTTTTATGTAATAAATACAACTTGCCACTAGAGGGCATAATTACTTCTTCTTTTTTATATTCCTACAATATATAAAGTGATTATAATTTACATAAGTGTATTATTATTTCACTATTAATTTTAATGTAAATGTGCAATAATTGTTTTTATGTGGATTTAACTTAAAGTAAGGAATTTAATGAGTTTTTAATAAGAATCTTTTAACAGAATTTATTTATATTTAAAATGGTTTAAATGTTTTAAATTTTAAATTTAAATGTGATTGATTGACAACTCATTGATGGTTTCATCTGATTAATTAATGTGGGTGTGTATATATATATAAAAAGAAAGGTTGGGGTTAGAGTGTTTATCTGAAGAAGTCAGCTATATGACGAAAACGTATTGGGAGAAGTGCGTTTATGTGGAGTGTATTTTGTGGCAGTTTGTTCTATGTGGTTTGTGGAACAATAAACTCGTGTTGAGCCAACCATTTTCCTGGATTTCTATATCTTTTGGGTTTTGAGTTGAGCGGCGCTTTCATACTACTTGTATCTGCATAGTGGTATTGCCTTAGCAATACCTGACATCTGCACGTCTGTACAAAGGACAGACAGAAAGTAAATAGCCAACAGGTTATGCATTAGGATGAATGTTTTGAAAAATAGAAGTCTGAAACTAAAAGGTATGCCATTACTACATGACAGCGGTCCTCAATGACATGTCCAAAAAACATAGTAGTCTACAGTTACTATCATAATATCAGATCAATATCCAACAGGAGATACATAAAAACATACAGCTCAAACACCAAGAACAAGATAGTCAGTACTCAGAGTCCCAGCTTTGCATGCAGGGGTGTATGGTTCTATTACTACAATCTGCAATCTACTTTTACTTGGAAAAGCACTGTTAAAAGTACTAACATAATGATACATTATGTGTTAAACTATTTTTGTCAACCAGTGCTCTGTAGCTGGTGTAACATGCAAGTGTGACTGCATATAACCTGGGATACTAGCCATGTATAAAACAAATACAAAGAAAAAAGATTGTGGTACTACCCATGTATACCTAGGTACCCATACAGTATAGTCACACCCTTTGCTACTGTAATAACAGCACATAGAAACATGTTATGTCCAGGAAATTAAATGCACTTATTTAACATGTCATTACCCTGCTATTTTATCAGACTGGAATGTGATCAATAGTTACCAGGGCTGAGCTATGCTTAACAGGTTTATGCATTGTTTAAATGTAAATGCTGAACAGATTTTCGCACTAAGTGAAGCCTACAGGGTGTAAGTGCTTATTCATTTAACCATGCATTAGCACCGCTTACCGTCACGCAAATCCAAGCAAACACGCTTAAAGCTGCTCAAAACTGCCTTAATCACTCTGTATTCAACAGTTCTTGTTCTGCCTAGCAACAAAATAAACAGCCCTTGCAGGTCTTGAACACAGGACCCTGAACACCATAGCCAAAGCAATTTACCAATAAGCCACTTCAGATGTATGGCTTGAGTATGTTTTCTCAAACATACCCTTCTTTACAGCCAGTTTACAATAGGGAAGAGACACTGTGCAAGTAGGAAGGATTGGTATCTACAAATATAATATATATATCTGAAAAGAAACATATACATATAGAGAGAGATAGATATGTATGGAGATACATATATGTGTATAACAAAATATAGATATATTACCAATAAATACTGAGGTGTGTGTGTATATATATATATATATGTATATATGCATACATGTCTCAAAATGACAATACAAGCATATGCTGCTGATAGACCATCCATAACTGGGGCAGCATGCACAGCTGGATACAAAGGGACCCATGACACTCACATCTGCCTCCCCCCCCACAATGCAAATAAATAAGTGAACAGTACACTGCTACAAAGTCTTGACAAGCCATACACAATGGCCAGACATACAACAACCTCTTATCAAAACAACTAAATGACTGAACACAGTAAAGAGAAATACAACCAGCCAGTAATTCAAACATGTTTATTGTACTCTGATAGCTTGGCCAAAGCCTTTTAAGGAGTAAAACATTACAGGAAATATTTGCCTTAATCACAAGAAGCAATTAACACTTAATTACATAATTAAATACACAACTTCCAATTACATTTCTCATTTAACCCCTAAGGGATAAAGTATCACATTTAATATTAGTACATTGATTCTGTACATAACAATTGTCCTTTTATGAATGTTTCTTTAAACTGAGGAACAGACTTATTCTAAAACAGTACCATGGAACCTACTACTGTCCCCATGGTGAAATTTATTGAAATGTATAGCTATAGAACTGTCTTCTTTCTTATTAGTAATATGTCTCATATGTTCTTACAGCCTAATTTTAAAACACGTGTTACTCTCCCCCACATAACATATGTTACAAGGGCATCTAAAAGCATTCTCCATACACCAGCCTCTTGAATGTACAGACTCCAAAATGTTTTCAAACATTTCCCCCTCAGCAGGAATGACAGCACTAAATAATGATAGACTATTATACCTATCAACCTCTTACTGTATGACATCTGGACAAAGCCTGACATAATTGGTGGACAGAGGCCCAAATACATGGCCGTTCTTGAAATATTGCTGTAATACACTGAGAATATTGTTGGTGTTACAGGGTTTGTTGTAACATATCTGTTTTCTGAGGGATATGAAGTCAGAAACACACATAGATGTTACCATTTACTGACTGCAGTCCTCAAAGTATGCGACTGATTTACCAAAAAAAAACAAAATGTGTGAGTAGTACACCAAATAAGAGAGTCAAACCCCTGGCCAGTCTGCAGATAGCCCAACAGGTGAGTGTTATGTCAACTACATAACACTGTCAGATTTAAAATCATGCAGAACAGCCATATCCCCACAAACCCTGTCAAATTAGCATTACTTCAAATGTATAACAGCAATACTTACATTCTGTCCCCATGTCTGGAACATCCTTCCCCAGTTTGTTGGCCTGTCTCCACGGACTTTGTTGTAAGAGGTATGTTTAACTACCCTCTGTGATGCTCTTTGTCAGACTCCTCCATCAAGTTCAGCTAATATGCAAGGAAAAGGCGCAACACCCACATGAAGTACTTAGTTATAGGAGTGTGTTTCCATGCTGTTGACTCTGGAATGATACCACAGCTGTTCAACATGCAATTAAGAAGTGGGGGACTACGATTCGTCCACATGCCATACCATCAGCTGATCATGAGCATTACCTACAAAAGGCAAGCTGCTGCCTATGCAAAACAGATGTAAAACCTACATCTATCTGAGACACAGAGAGAGAGAAAAGAAAGAAAGAAAGAAAGAAAGAAAGAAAGAGGAAAAAAAACATTCACAGCAACAGAGACCCACACACTGAAACTGTGGAGAACAGCAACTGATCTAGAAACAAAAATAAGGTATCCAACAAACCAACCAAAAACAAAGATTCCCAAGGATGGAGCAGCACAGCAAAAAACAACTAAAAAAAAACGCTATCAGGAGGAGCTGGATCCAAGACAATGCCACAACTTGGAAGAAAAAATGTGGAAATTAGCGAAAAAAGGCTCTTTATTGTCACTTTCATCCCAACAGGAACTTCTTCAGAACAATGAATAAAACCCAATACACTCCAAAAAGTTTAAATAGTACAAGCACATACCCCTATTAATTAAACAACGCACCTGAGATAATTATTAACTCAATCATAATACTCCCCTGTACTTCCTCATTCCTCAACCAGGTCTCCTTGTCCCCCTTCCTCTGTCCAGATGTCACACCAAGCCCCATTCTACTCATCTCCCTTACTTGACCAGATGTATGTAACCAGACATTTGGTAACTCTTTACTGCCACCCACTGCATGTTCTAATTCTTCCTTGAACCCAACCTAACACACTCTTTTGCAGTATCCACCATTGGATCCATCGTGCTGCCCTCACACTCCTCCCTCACTTCTTGATCACCAACATCATCCCACAGACCATCATTCCCTGCTGCCTAACCACACTTTCTGCTGTCACCACTGTACTGTTTCCAATCCCTTTCAAACAGGCCCACTTGCATAGGGTAAACTCCACCTGTGTGCATCTTCCTCCACTCTTGTCTGTCACCCTATGCCACTTGGCCTTGTAAACATACGTATTCACCACAGCCATGTCCAACCTCTTTTGAAAACTCCACCACCATCTCACCTTCTGAATTCTATTGCTTAACACCATACCTGCCCATCAATTCTGCATCCCCTTGTATCCTTCACCAACTTTACCATTGAAATCTGCACCAATCACCACTCTCTCAGTCTTGGGTGCAGCCATCACCACTTCATCCAACCACTGCAAAGTACGTCAGTCTTATCCATCATATATGCAACTAGTAGACCATATGCACAAACAACTGTCATCATTACATCCTTAATTCCAAGATGCATAGATCTTGCTCTACATGACACTCTTATCACTGCCATACACACTTTTTGCATAATGCTCCATTAGGTTATCACCAATTCCCCTCACAGACACACCATGTTAAAACTATTTGTACCTGTCTATGATGCACACAGATATAACCCTCTTCCATCTTGTCTGTGATGCACACAATATAGCCACCTTTCATCTGTCCATCATATCTACCAGCTCTGTACCAATACCAGCCATACATGCAACAGTAAATGTTCCTACCACTCACTACCACACTCCTAGACATTCCCCTCTCTGCCTGCCATAGGAACATCGCACATCCTCCAGGGTATGACTGTGAATGCAAAGGCTACCCAACTATCAATTGATGTACGTGTGTTACAGTGATATGAATACAGTGTCACTAATGTTGGGTCATAGCCCACCATGTATGTACGGCATCATTCACATGTCCCACCCTACCAGGTTGACAGAAATGACTGAGCAACAAATGTTTTATGACAGTGTGCCATACTGACATAGAACAGAAATGGATAGCAGTTATTACTTGTTCAGATGTATGGTTAGGTGTATCTGGCTGCCTCATAACACACGGCATGGGATACAAAACATCATGTAAATGAGGCGTACATGCTGTATATGTGTGTAATCTTAATGTCTGTGCATCCAACATAGTTACAATTCTACAGCTAATGGTTGTTGCATTGCCAGGGCACAGACATGGGTACTGTCATAAGCAAGAGTATCATGCAGAAATAGTAGGTGTCCAACTGTGTTATGGCCTTGTGTCCATGCCTACTACAAACAGTTATATGACCACCTACCTAGCTTGTACAACCTGTGTCCACTAAAGTAGAGTAAACATCTCTGCTGGACAGCAGTAGTGCACAAAGCACATAATGGGATGCTATATTGGCTGCACAGGGGAAAGCAGGAGCAGGCACCAACTGGCTAGCATGTAATCCTTTGCCTGGATGAACATAGTAGGTCACAGGGGGATTACTGTAAGGCTGATACTGAGTACAAATCGGACACATCCACTAGGGTCAATCAGAAGGCCATCTTCACATATGTCTGCAGTCTCATAGGCAACAACCTAGCCCACCCTGTAATGGAGGTCAATCATAGAACATAAACACACACCATCACTACAGCCAACATGCTGCAGACACATTTAGGCCAAACATCACCGCCTGTGGCTCAACATCAGTATAGGTGGATATGCACACCACATGCACCCCTACCCTCATCATCATGGATCAGGTGCACACCACCCACTTAAATGTGAAAATAGCAAGTCCCCTTGGGGACTGATAACATTCCTGTCTGCATCCTACATGATCTCAGACATATGCTTCCAGCTCCATTACACACTGTATGTGAGCCAAGCCTGACAGGCATTGACAGGCCATCTGCAAGGAACACAGACACTGTCACCCCTCTACACAAACATGAATGGTGGTTTATGGAATGTAGAGGCCCTCATGGGGGGGCAGATATGACACAACAGGATCAGGAGCACAATGCATGTTCATACAGTGCTGCTAGGTATGGGGTATGATGTGTTTGTATGTAGTGGCTCCTGATGATAACTAGTCATGTGCTGTCTCTGTCAGGAAGTCTGTGCAGTGTCTGAGGTCCTGTGATGTGTTTCCTTGTTTATGTCTTCCAGGTGACATGCAGAGGCAGCCCGTCTACACCAAACAGGAGACTGCGGCCATAACTGAGGCCATCCTAGAGAATTATGACATCCTCTTTGGTCGGGGGTCACCAACATCAGCGGGAGAAGACTGTCCTATGGGATGAGATCATAGATAGAGTCAACAACATGGGCCACCATGGCTGGACATATGATCAGGTCAGGCACAGGGCAACTGACCTGATCCGGCATGCCCAGCAGCGGGCTGCTGCCGAAGCGAGGGGACCATTCTGCTACCGGTGGGGGGCCAGCCAGAGAGGCCCCACTTATGGCAATGGAGGAGCTTCTGGCCAGCCTTGGGGTAGCCCCCACTAGAATATCAGCACGGGACATAACAGTCATGGAGGTGGGTGGCACCCAGGCAACAGGCGAGGAGTGTCGAGGTAAGGCAAATGTACACATTACTGTACTAAGGTTGCATTACAACTGTGTTCTATAGAGTCTTTAGATGCATATGTCAGTGCAGAATACATCAGTGTTTGGGGTTTAGTAATGCAAACAAGTGCACGTCTATGCTAAAGGACAGCGAAATGTGTAATATCATAGTTTATACTGTACCTGTGCATAACTGTAGCATTAATCATGGACAAATGCATATTGTGAATCAACTAACAATACCTCTCCTTCACAACTACCTAGGTCCCTCTTGTCTACACGAGGTACAGCAGCCGGAAGCCAGTGAGTATAGGAATTTACTGTCATGGCTCACCAGTACTCCAGGCATGTTAAAGTCATGCATATGACCATGCACCACAACTGTTACAAACAGACAACTTCCAATATCTGCACGATCACTTGTGGTGGGGTTCACTATCTAATATCACATTGTATATCACAGGGGCATATTTGCATTTGTTGTCACATCTCTGTACCATACCTACCTCACAAACCTGTCACTGGAGGACATCTGGATAAAGATTGCCAAAATGTGGGGACAAAGGGCCAGGTGTAGGGACATATTGTATACATTGGTGTTATACAGTGCATATAACAGGTGTACATACCTGTTAGAATGTCAGGTATTTGTGATATATGACAATCTGAGCAGAATACACAAGACCAAACATCTATCTAACCTTTCATGTGAACTATAATCTGTACATTGCAGTTGTCAAACAAACTAATATGTTAGTGGAGCAAGTATGTGATATGGACATTGTCCAATAAACTAGATACATATGTGTGGACATGATGAAGCCCATACTGTGGTGTAGCAACATGTGGCAAAACCACAGCAGGACATCATATTGGATACACACCTGCCATCAATTACAAATGTTTGGATTAACTGCAAATAACACTGAGCTCACATACCAATAATATCCTAACATAGATGCACAGTTGCCTGATACAGCAAAAGCCATGGCTCACATACAGCTTAGCATGCTGCAAAGGAATCACATTTTAGAAAGGTATCAGCCTGGAGAAGGCTACAGAAACATACCCACAGCATTGCATATGCCATGGAACACAGTGCAGATAGTCAACAAAAGGTGTTCCAGATATGGTGCAACAGTGACATTGTGAAGAAGTGGACATCCCTACATGTATACGGAGGATACAATACCAACAATGTCCAGGGAGGCTGCCAGGAGCCATACAGCAACACTGAAGGAGTGTCAGACATCTGTGGAAAGTACTGGGAGTGTACTACATGCAACAACAATCTTCCATAGTCTCCACATGATCAGGTCAGGCACAGATGGCAGTTGTTCCTCACAACAAACAACATCCAGTCCTGAGTAACTTCTGGACAACAATACATCAGCTTTTCAAAAAGCATGTGTGGAAATGTGTTAAGGTGTTATGACACCAAGGTTAGACTATATTTGTCCACAATATGGTCATGTTAGTGTTGACCAATAACAGTACTGCACAACAGCAGAACCAGACTACCCACACACTGAAGCAGACTGATGGCAGTGCCTGCTTTGCATTTGTTGTTCACATGTTTGAACTGTGGCTGTAGCCAATTTGGAGTGTATTATGACCGGTTTCCAACCCCGGTCCCTTGTGGCTATAATCTTTCTGGTGTCTGCCTCATAGCTCTGGATGGGGAGGAATTCCAACACTGCAGACAGCAATGGCACACACCTTACAGCCACTGGACCAAAGGATGGCTTCACAGGAACAATATCAGCAGTCTACAGTGGCCAAGCCTGAGACCACACCTAACTACAATATCCAGTCTGTGTGGTGACCTGACGACCACTGTGCACAGGGGATGGCCTTGCAATCTGATGGATTAAGATGTGTTTTACAAGGGAGAGTGTGTAAACATTGCCATGTCAAGATGTGCCATGCTGATATACACCTTGTCAAGAGGACAGAATGCTGCACTGAGATCAACAGGTGCTTTACCAAAGTATCAGTTTACGGGTGTACACCCCCATGAAACCCATCTAATTTAGTTATATCATTTACAATATCTTACCCCTACTTTATGTGTATTTCCTTCAATTGGAGTGCACCGGTTATATGTCAAATGAAATGGTGGAAATGTTATGGCAATATCACTGGTGTCTCATGTGATTTGTCACAATATCTTTACATGTTAAAAGGGTCTGTAAAATTACTATATCCACTGTAAGCTTGGGACATTGTTTGAATAACCACCCTTGTTTTCCATACATGTACTGCAGGTTATGCCATCTGCAAATTACAGTATGACATTAAGTAGGGTCACCAATCCACTGGACAAACCAGTAATGTATCAGACAAACATAGGAGGTATGAGCAGCAGACAGGAAAGATGAACCACATATGTAGATATTCCTGGAAACTCAGTACATTTGGTAGGTATGTTCCATAGATTTTGCCACAGTGCTATACAGATAAGCAGCAGTACTGTTTACATAGGTGCAGTGTGTTGTAGGTGAAGGCTCCCCACCAACTAAAAACACTCACATATCCCACTGGTGTAGATCTATAGTTACAGTAAGTTGAAAGGTATGCATTGCATGTTGTTGAGGGCCTGTCCATATTGTGTCTGTTTTGGTCTGAGTGTATGTCATGACTGTCATCTGTTGCATAATGTGAGGTTCAGGGAATGCTTTTGGAACACTTCACGTGTGTGAGTGTGTGAGTATGAGTGTGTGTACCAACAAACCTTATAGTGCCAATAGTAATGTACATATGTTGCCTTTTCCTCACAGGTGGACATGGTGGTCGCAGTCCCTCCCACTATATAAGTGATGTTAGTTTGTTTGGAGACTCCGACCATGATGATACCCATATTGAGACACAGATGAGGTTGTCAGGGGCTGCATCTATGTCATCGGTTGGCATCCCACCTTTGTCAACCCCATCCCCACACACAGTCACAATGCCAACACATTCCCCATCATCAGTGGCCACAATTGAAGGACAGCTGAGTGCTCACACAGAACATACAAGTGTGGTGACTATAGCAAGTGAGCGCCCAGGCACTATCCATAGCCAGAGTCCTGGTGAGGTCCCACACAGGCAGCTGGGCAGGGGTGCTCGGAGGAGAATGGCTGCCCATCCAGCCTATGTTGAGAGTGCCACTGCTGCAGTAACCAGGCATATGTTTCAGTCTGTAATGGATGCAAAGGCATATATCGAATGTAACATCAGACAAATGCGCAGGCTGGTTGAAGAACATCTCCCTGGTGCATGTGACGATTTTTGTGAACTCATTGGGGTCCTGCATGAGGACAATGAGATCGCTGATAGACGGTGAGGTCAGGTAGTGGCACTCCTCCATCGCTGAGTATCTGTGCTTGAATGTTTGGTGGATGGGAGGCAGCAGCCATGTGGGGGTAGCTCAGAACTACAATCAGCTGGGTGTGCATGTGGCTGTGCACCACCATGCTCCCATATGGGCAGTAACACCAGCAATACTGAGGGTGGTGTGATGTCCACACCAGGATGGAGCAGGCTATTGGCACATGGTCCTGGCCAGTCCCAACAGGGATGCGGATCCAGCAGACAGCCATCACCATCATGGAGCAGTACCATGTCCGGCCTTGTCCCTGGTGGTGACCGTGATACCCCTGGCAGGTCCGGTTCCCATGTCTGTGGCCAGAGATGGTGAACTGAACACCCTGCCATGTACGGGCCACAGCTGTCCAAAAAACATCAGTGTAGGGCAGCCACATGACATGTCTTTGTGCATGCAGACACACACACACACACACACACACATATCACAATCAGTAAAAGGTCACCTCCACACACATGCACCACTACTGCATAGGTCATGCCATTCCCACACTCCAAACACACACCAGTACTATCAACCGAATGGCACAGCCTAGGCCTCTGGCAAAACCACACCACACCATGTGCATATGATGACAGCTGTGCCAGATCCCTGCCATCAAAACCATTGATGCAGGGACATGCATACATGGGTATTATGCACAGGGTGAACTTACTAAATTGTAGCTATGTAATGCTGTGTAAGTTGTTGTCATCAGGCATTTGTAAGGGGTACACATCATAGTTTGTGTACAGTGTTAGCCATGATGCATTATTGCTATTATTAATGCTGAGTGAATGTGTTCTCACATGCTATATCCTGTTTCTGTACTAGGTGTCTGTGTGTCACCAGGATGTGGCCCTGCAGCAAGACCAAGGGGTATGGCAGTGTGGTAATATATCTGCCATGTCTTAGGCAGGGTACAGATGTATCTGCATGGATTTCCCAGGTCTGTAACACAGTGATTGCATATGCCTCACAGATTATAGGGCTGAGGGTTGTACATAAGTATATGTTGATTTACAGCATCTGTTGTAGAGTGGAGAATGGTATGTGTTGTGGTTTGGACACACCTCCGTTTGTGAATAACCACAGCATCAGGGGATATTCATCAACCAAACACACTGAGATTACTATTCACGAACACACACACACACACACACACACACACACACACACACACACACACACACACACACACACACACACTTGCAAGTACTGAGATCCAAATGTTCATTGCTTCATAAGTGTGTAGTAGGTGAATGGGCCTGAAGGCTCTACAAGGCTAGCCCAAGGGAATACCCTGGCATCAGGCCACATGACAATAGTCCCGAGTGTGGCTCATGAGTATAGGCACGGGAGTGGTCCCCAGAGATGGGTATTGTATTCCCCATCCGCTCATCCAGCTTTTTATTGTGGGTGGCCAGTGATGTGCACTGCTTCACATGTATGTGATTTATATTCCATAACACGGACAGTGTCTGGGTTGTGAACCTGTCCCACAAGCATGTTCTTTGAAGTGTGGAAGTGTGCTTGAGGTCTCTGGGGCATGCTGTGTGGACAGATTGGTATCTTCAGATGTAGCATTCCTGACCTAGTTTGGTGAGACATGGCTATGTGTTTTCACCTACATAGACAGTATGATACTGCAATTCATTGGAGTAATTGGAGTCTGTCCATACAGGGCATGTGTATAAAGCATGGTATTCTCTTTGTGGGGTACATTGCAGACTCTACAGTTGCTGTAGGCGTCCAGTAGGGTACATGGTAAAAGGGCCACTGTACACATTCATTGGGCTACTGAGGGGAGGGTACAGGGTGACCATGTCCTTGTACTTGCTGGAAAACACACACTTAGTCAGGAGATGTAACACATCAAAGTACTTTCTGATGTCAGTGGCTCAGTTGTGGGTGAACGACAGCTGACTGGCAACCTGTGTTCCCAATTCTGTTATAACAATGTCACTGTTCAGTGGATTACTTCATGTGAACCATGGTGTTCCCAAAGGTAATGGCGGCACATCTCCTGGCATTGAGGTAATGTCCAGGGTTCTGACAACAGTCATAGGTGTCAGAGTGGCCTTTGTGCATGATGGCAACCTCACATGGATTGGGAATGATACCACCTACCTTACTGCTGTATGCAAACATTTTCAGTCGGGGTGCCTTTGTGTTCTCCTGCACCTCAGAAGGGTAGATCCCAAACATGAGAGGACATGAGTCTGTACGCTGTGTGACACCAATCATGTCTGGTCATCATTTTGACATGGAATCCACTGCAATCACACAGTGAGTACTATCTGTGAGGCAGTTTGCAAGAGAACTACTGATATAGTGGCTGATGCCTAGCCAAGTATGCTTGTGTATGATTCCTGGGTGGAGAGTGGTCTCTGAGTATTAGAATGGTTGCCTATATTGTTAACTATTCCATACTATCATATAGTCATTGCACATGGCAGTACACATTTAGGGCTGTAGATTGTCTACACCAACCTCTATGGTGTTTGCCAACTGTTGGCCTTGTAATGTGGACATTGGGACATATACTAAGATGCTCTAGCTGAGAATCGAACAGGACAACGTCTTACTGTGAGGCGACAACACTACAGCAGCACCACCATATATATATCTATATAGATTTACTATCAAATGGTTGAAAGGCCAATAGTTGAAAGTCACATACCTGATTAACATATATGGGAAAATCCTTTAGTCGACTGTCATAAAGACCCATTCAGATGGTCGAAAGTACAATGCAATTCAAGCAAATGAACTCAATCACTTCATTGTCATCGCCAAAAGCCCAAATCGCCAAAAACACAGTACAACACATTTGATTTCACCCGAACATAGCAGTGGCAGTGTATATGCCCTTTACCCCACTGTAGTGCGATCCTGGAGTTAAAATATATAGTTGGGGGGTGTGGGGGGCACAGACCCTCACGTCAGGGCCTAGCTTAGTTGCATACTGAGCAGTTTCTGTTAAGAACGTAAGTAAGCAGTATATAATTACACTGGGTTTGGTTTGGTGGAGGTTTGAATTCACAAAAAATGTTGAAAATGGTCAAAAATGTTGCAAAGTGTGATTTTTGATCATGTGAATGCTTTCCCGTTCTGAATTTCGATAATATAATTCTACATTATGCTAGCTTTACATTCTGAACTTCGACTATTTCATAGTAAAACATATATATATATGTATATATATATACATATATATATATATATATATATATATATATATATATATATATATATATATACTGAAGTATTGTACTTTTTTGTGTTACTTATCGTACCCTATTATGCCTCTTAACTTATCACAGTGAATTTCTTTGAATTGTACTGCTAAAAGCAATTGTTTTTGAATTGCAAACTAAACTTTTATGTATAAGTTAATTATCTGTAACTGGAGCTTTTCTCCTCGAGTCTCCACTGAAAAAGGGTCTCTGGCCCAGCTGGACTAACCCGGTTAACAAATGTCAATAAATAAAATAAATATTTCTCAGTCTGCCCCTACAAACATACACACCTGCTAGACCACCAGCAGCTGTAGCAGCATGCACAATCAGAAAAAGGATCTATGACACTCACATCTGCTACTCTGCCTACTCAGCCCATCAAACATCTACACACAACACTGCTACACAATCTTGGCAGTCTGTTCCCAATGGCCAGACATACCTAACTCTCATATGTACATATTTCCACAGACTGTTTCCACAGACTGTCCAGACATACATAATTCTCATATGTACCTATTTCCACAGACTGTCCAGGGTGTGAGACCATATTCATGGCCACTGCTGCATACCACTTCCAGGTGTTTGCTAAGTCAATGAGATGATACCTGTGCAGTCACTAAATAATGAAATGATGGGTCTATTTCAAAACATCTAAAACCCATAACATCTAATTACATAACACCGAGACCAGAACATTTAAATCCCATAACATCTAAATCCCATAACATCGAATTTCATAGCATCGAAAATGTGCATCAGAACATTGAACACTACAAATCATATGAAAATAACACCCCCTCCACATATAATGACACCAAACTACCAAACACACTTTTTACTACATTTCTGTAGGGGGGCAAGCCCTCCTGCACCCCACACCCCCCGTAAATTAAATATACCGACTCCAAGATTGCACTACAGTGGGAAAAAGTTAATTTCCTAACCCCACTGTATTAAGCCCCCCTGCAGAAACGTAGCAAAAAGTGCATTTAGTAGTTTGATGTCATTATTATATGTGTAGGGGATGTTATTTTCATGTGATTTGTAGTGTTCAATGTTCTGATGCACATTTTTGATGTTATGAAATTCGATGTTATGGATTTTAGATGTTTTGGGTTTTAGATGTTCTGGTCTCGATGTTATGAAATTAGATGTTATGGGTTTTAGATGTTTTGAAGGGGACCCAATATAACATGCTTCTAAGCCTCTTACTGCAAGACATCTCAACAAAGCAAGACATACTTGGTGGACAGGGGGCCAGAAAGAGGGACATATCTCACATAATGGAGTTACAAACTGAAACAGTTGCTGGTGTCACAGACTTTGCTGTAACATAACATCCCTGAAGGATATGATGTCAGAAAAACCAATGGATGACAACAGTTACTGACTACAATCCTCACATTATCCTACTGATTCCACAAAAACAGACGTTGTCTGAGGAACAGACCAAACATAACAGGCAAACCTCTGTGCAGTCTGTGGACATCAGGACAGTTGAGAGGTATGTCAGAGACATATCACTGTCAGACATCAAGTCATGCAGAAAATGCATGTCCAGATGAACCCTGTTAATCTGGCAACCCTCTATGTGTATAACAGCAGTACTGACTTAAAATCTGTACCCAATTCTGAAGCTTTGTCCCCCATGTTGTTGGGCTGTCTCTTCATTTCCTGTCCTGAGAGTTATTCCCACCTACTTTCTGTGAAGCTGTAGCCACCGCATCTCCATAATGTCCTCCCCACAGGCATGGAAAAGGGTCAAGGCCCACATGAAGGAAGTAATTATAGCACTGTGCTGCTATGGCGTTGGCAAATGGAAAGACAACACAGCTGCCCTGGATGCAAGTAGCAAATGGGAGACACCGACTGGTGCACACTCCATCACCTGCTCATGAGCAGTACCTACAAAAGGCAAGCTGCTGCCTATGCAACACAGGTCTCAACTCATCTACACAAAGACAGACTGCGACTACACAAACCTAACCATTTGCTTTGTTGTGAGGAAACTCGTCAGCACTATAACAGGTATGTCAATCATGCAAGCTTGTAATAGAATGCAGAAGGGGAGATGCAATGATGTCAAATATGCCATTAAACACTGGGCCACAACAAGACCTGCTGGACTCCTGTGCTGCTGTCCAGCACCTATGGCCATTCCCGCTTGCCCTGTCTGCATTGACATGGAGCACATCTCTGGCCCCTGAGTCACCCCAGCAAAGGTCAGCTCATGTATGACTACTACTGAAGTCTCTGTTGTCCAATACTGTGTGTCACAGCTAGGCCAGCTACCTGGGATGTTGTAATTATTCATATGTCACTTGTGAATGCTACTCTGTTACATATGTTTGTCTTACAAATGTAAGAGACGTATATAGAGTATGTGCATACTACACAGCAGGTGCAGAATTGTGTGTTGAACTATATATTATATACTGAACACATACCTGACAACTGTCCAGAGTTTTGTAGATTGACCACATATCTGCCTCATATTTGTAGTCAATGCCTCAGACAGTTGTGCATTGTCTGGCACATCACTGGCACCCCATTAAAGACTGAAGTCATAACATATTAGCATATATTTGATTGTCAGATGTCATATCCTGCAGAGAAGACCTGTGAATGAGACACTGTCTTTGCTGGAAACTAACTGTGCTTCAGCTAGATTCATAAAGTGACACTACTTACTGGCCTTTGCCCACCACTGATGTATGCCTTTGTGCAGATGTCTTGCTCTAACAGGAGCTAGGTGTCTTAGCATGACACCCATGGCAATGCAAGTGTACCTTGTCCTATAGGATGCTAACATTTGTGCAGTTACTGAACCTGCTTTGTAGGTGTGGAGAGCACACCAACCTTGTCAGGTTACTTATCCCATCATACGTTTAGACCCCAAATGGAGGCCTGCAAAGCCACAGGAGATGGAGTGTTGAACATTGGCATACACATACACACCTCCAGGCTGCCTAAACAGTATAACACATGAGAGACATCCCGAGTGCAGTTAGTTGACAAAACACCTGCTCATGTCATAGCTAGCTACAGGCCTCCGACCATGACTATGGACACCCGCCGCACCTATTGGGACCTGCTGGAATCTGTAAGGATTCAATCATCTACCCTGCTCCTGGGTGACTTCAAATACCCAACCACAGTGTGCATGACCTATGCCAACTGAACATGAAAACTCAGAGATCCCTCAGCTTTGTCAATGGCAATGCAATGGATCAGCTGGTCAACACTCCTTCAACCAGTGGAAATATCCTGTACCTGGTCCTAACCAACATAAGTAGCCACTGTAGCACTCTTACAGTGCCATCCTCCTTGGTAATATCTGACCACATAGCCATCACTGTTCAGGTCACCATCTCCCCTGTCCCCCCTTTACAGTGTAAAACAGAATGAACTATATACAAATGACAATAAATCCCCTCAGAGCAGGTAGACATAGCTGTACAGCTAACGTCCCATTTGTTGGAACTAGCAGCAGTGTCCAGACCCATATCACAACATTATGTGGGCACCTACATAGCTGTATGGACTCAGCAATACCTGACAGGACAACATAATCTCCCTCAAGGTAGGGTAAATGCCTGGGTTGGACAGCAGCAATGCACAAATACCATAATAGGTGGAAACAATTGCTGGACGGGCCAAGAAGGAACAGGTGCCTCACTTGAAGCAATGTCACCTTGGTCTGCACAAGCAAATAAGGTCACAGGTGATGTACCCTAAGGCTGTCTTTGAGTACAAATTGGACACATCCACCAAGGCCAATCACTAGGCCTTCCACACATGTGTCTTCAATTCCAGAGGCAACACACAAATCTGCTCTGTAGTGTTGGTCAATAACACTTCATACACATACGGCATAGATATAGGCAACTGGCTGCAGACAGGTGAACGGTAAACATCACCACCCTGTCCCCCCCTTGCTATACATGTGCATGTGCAGCAACTGCCCCCCTCCCCTCATCATCAGGAGGCAGGTCCGTAATGCCCTCTCACAGGCAACACACAGAGGTCACCATAGGCCTGATACCATCCCTGGCTCCATCCTACATGTACACAGGCATGGGCTCTCAGATCCATTCTGCACTGCAGTCAACCACAGCCTGAGCACCAGTCTCATCCCATCTGCACAGAGGACAGCCACTATCATCCCTATACACAAAGATGGAGCAATCTACTGACCCAGCCAATATTATGCACATCAGCCTAACTAGCCTGCTCTGCAAGGGCATGGAAGGCGATATCAAGGACATTATGAACAGGGACATCAGCAACATCAAAATGCCTGGGCCTACACACCATGGAATTGTCAAAAGGAGATCAGGCCTGTTAAACCTGGTTGACCTCTCTGAATTGGTCAACAAACACAGGGAAGAGAGGAAGATGGTGAACAATGCCTGCCTTCACCTAGCCCAATCCTCTCACACTAATCCCCAGGTGTACAGGATACATACGCCTACACAGCTAGGCACCAACCTGTAGGTTACCAGATGGGTAGCTAACTGGCCCAATGATTGTACCCACTCAGTGAAAGTAGTGGAACCCACCTCTAGTAGTAGATTCTTCCACAACAGTGTACCCCAAAGATCTGTGTGGGGGCCTCTACTGTTTGAGATATAAGTATTGGAGGTACAGGACAAAAGCAGTGGTTTGTGGCTGACCAGGTGTACAGATGCTTGCAAGCAGGCCACTGTCTTACATTCCCCCACTAATGTGAGCATCCCCCAAGAGGAACTCATCCATTACTGACTGGTGCAAGTAGCATTACCACAAATTGAATGCCATCATTTCCCCTGCTGTGGCAGATGTCATCCACACTAACATTAATGATGTACTGAGCATGCAATCAGGTGTGAGGCAATTTGTGCATCAAGGTTGGTAGAAATCTGATAGTTTCCCACCGTGTGGGCACCATTGTACGGATGGCAGTCTACATGGCCCACCTCACAAATATGGGTCTGTCATCCAGGAACTGGGAGGCCACAACATCCCTGTACTCCACCCTTACTAGACACACTACCAAGTACTATGGCTCCTTTGGCATGTACCTTGCCAAGCAAATGCAGTGGTTTCAGAGACCACAGAGATTACTGACCAGGAAATTCCAGGTTCTGCAACACTTACCCTATGCAGGTAGTCTGAATGCCCTGTCCCTGTACTCAGTGTCATACAGATTGATCATAGGTGACTTGTGTCTGGCATACAAGGTCATGTCCAAACCAGCCTTGATGGTGCTTCTGCATATCTGTAAGACATATTGCACTCATGCACCATGCACTCAAGATCCTCACCTGGTCTATGACATGTATAGTACTTGTTGGCGGGATAGTGTGGTGTCCCACACAATACACTGTCTGTAAAATACACGCCCTCCCCATGTTTAGCAGAGTATGTGTATAGCTCTCTGGAAGCGGAAGCTGGATGACTATATGGGAAATGGATGGGACACTCCTGGGAACCTGTGTGTGTCCCAGATGGACAGGGGAAACAGGTGCTAGTTTGGAAGGGGCATCGGTGAAAGTCTGGGCCAGGCTTATGCGGGCATCAGGTCCAATAGCCTGGTATCATCTTATAAGGCTATGCACCTAGTACTTTACGTGTGTCCTGTATGTATTGCAGACTTTCCTGCAATGTTGTGTGAAATGAATTCCTGTGAGTCTGAACTATGTATGTACTACAGTGATAGTGTATAGTGCTGTCCCCTCATCAGTTTTCATCAAATATCATTAAACCTTGTCAGTGTGTGTGGTCTGTATAGTCAGCTCTTACAGTACATGCATATGCACTTGGTGACACTGTATAGCTCACTCCAATAGCCTTGGTCTTGCCCACAATTACCATTCTGCTACTAGGCCCATCACACAATAGGATTTGTCACCCTTTGTTGTGGGCCGGACAGTAGCAGTGATAGAGATGGATTGTGGCAGGCAGAATTACCGTACGGTCTGCCCTGAAGGGCCCATAGGTGTCACAGCTATGCCAGACTGTACCACGAGTGTGTGTGTGTGTGTGTGTGTGTGTGTGTGTGTGTGTGTGTGTGTGTGTGTGTGTGTGTGTGTGTGTGTGTGTGCGTGCGTGTGCGCGCGTGTGCACGTGTGTGTGTGTGTGCGTGTGTGTGTGAGTGTGTGTGCACCTGTGTACCAGCCAACCTTATAGTGCAGGTATTTACATATGTTGTCTTCCCCTCACAGGTGGCAATGGGGATCATGGTCCCTCCCACACAGAGCCAGATGTCAGTGTCTCTGCAGACTGTGACAATGATGATAGTCATAGTGAGGTACAGGTGGGGTTGTCAGGGGCTGAATCTGTGCCATTGGTTGGCATTCCACTGTTGTCCACAACATCCTCGCACACAGTCATGATGCCGCACACATACCCCATCCCCAGTAGCCACAGATAATAGACAGCTGTTGGGTTATGGCATGGAACAGGCTAGTGTAGTGACTATGGCAAGTGTGAGTGTAGACATTTTCCATCGCCAGATTGCAGGTGGGGTCCCACACAGGCCAATGGGCAGGGGTGCTCACAGGAGGACTGCTGCCTATCCAGCCCCTGTCCCAAGTGCCACAGCAGGTGTCACCAGATGCATGTTTTGGGCCATCATGGAGGCACAGGCATGCACTGACTGCAACACCAGAGAAATACTCAGGGTCTTGGATGCACATCTTCCTGGTGCCCGTGGTGACCCACATGACCTTGTTGAGGCTGCATGTGAGAATACTAAGGTCATGAATAGATGGTGGGGTGAGACCATGGCACTCCTCAAACGTGCAATATCTGTGCTGGTGTGTGGTGGGAGATGGATGAGAGTCAGGTGGATGTAGGTCAGCACCACAATTAGCTGAGGGTCTATGGGGCCGTGTACTTTCACACTCCTGTAGTGGCAGTGCCACCAGCATTACTGAAGGGAGGTTGCTGTCCCCACCACAAAGCAGCAGGCCATGGGCACATGTTTCTGGCCGGTCCCGTCAGGGACATGGATCCAGCAGACAGCAGTCACCATCAGGGAGTAGTACTGCATTTGACCTTGGTCTTGGTGGTACCAGTGAGACCCCTGGCAGGACCAGTTCAAGTGTACATGGCCGGAGATGATGAACTGTACACCCTGCCATGTACGGTCCAGAGCTGTCCAACATACCCCTGTGTAGGGCAGCCACATGTTGTGATTGTGTGCATGCAAACACACACACATCACCATCACAGCCAGGTCACCTCCAGACACACACACACCACCCCTGCACAGCCCATTCATAGAACACCCATCTAAACATACAGACATGATGTCAATCATATGGTCCAGCCTAGGTCTCTGGAAAACCCACACAACACCCTATGCATATGATGATACCTGTGCCACACCCCTGTCATCCATACCACTGATGCAGGGACATGCTAATATGGTTCTGATGCATAGGCTGAATTTTAAGTACAGTTTAGTTATGTAATGCTGTGTAAGGTGCTGTCAGCTGGCATTTGTAATGGGTACACTGCAGAGTTTGTGTACCTTTTTAGCCATAATGCATAACTGGTGTTCAGTAATGCGGACTGAATGTAGTCTCACATGCTATATTCTGTTTGTGTTCTAGGTGTCTGTGTGTCAGCAGGATGTGGCCCTGCAGACATTGCCAATGATGGGTATGGCAGAGTGCTAACACATCAACCGTGTCATAGCTGAGGTACAGCTGTATATGTACACATTTACAAGGTCTGTGTAACAGTTATTGCATGTGCCAAAGAGCTTATAGGGCTGAGGGGTGTATACAGGTAAGCCTATTGTAGTTGACATTAGCAGCTCTTGTAAAGTCGACAATGGTAAGTTTAGTGGGTGGAACACACCTCAGAGTGGTAAAACCCACACCCCCGGATGATATTGTGTCAACCATACACACAAAGAATACTGTTCCCAAACACACAGTCACTCACGCACACACACACACACACACACACACACACACACACACACACACACACACACACACACACACACATGCACACACACACGCACACACACACACACACACACGCACATTTACAAGGACTGAGATTAGAACCCCTACCTCTCTAGTTATTGCTACTACAGTATTATGCATTTATTGCATGTGCCATGAAGCTTACAGGGTGAAGAGTGCCCCAAGGTAATTTGAAGGTGAACAACATCACCAGGCCTTGTAAAGTATGGTAATGGGAGGTGTACTGGGTGAGAATGGACACAAACATAAATACACGCATACACACATTTGCCAGGACCGAGATTAGCAGCCATGCCTATCTCATTAGTCAGTCCATACTGTTACATAGTTCTTGCATCAAGCATGGGGCTTATTGGGCTGAAGCGTGTCAACAGATACCACTATGGTTGATGAAGACAGCGGGCCTTGGAAAGTGGACCTTGGGATATGTACTGAGAGT
>NC_056744.1:1271131931-1271251931 GCF_019279795.1 Protopterus annectens
GCAGTCATCTGCAAACTTTGTTAGCCAAAGACCTTCTGTGTTAGTCTGCATTTCAGAGAAGTAGATACCAAACAGGAGAGGACCCAGAACTGAACCCTGTGGTACTCCACTTGTCACTGGTCTGAAGTCGGATTTGGAATCCGCTACTTTCACAGTGTGGGTTATGTCTGTGAGCCAGTTGGCAACCCATCTGTGACATAGGGATTTATACCTAGTTTAGAGAGCTTATCTATAATTCCAGATTGGGGGATGGTGTCGAAAGCCTTGGCGAGATCTAGATAAGCTGTGTGAACCATTTTACCCTCATCTATGGCTTTGGTGACTGCTTCAAAGAAGTCAATCAGGTTTAGGAGACATGATCTGCCTTTTACAAATCCAAACTGGGTAGGGTCCAGAGTCTGGACATTACCAATGTCTTTGTTTATGAGTTCCATTATGATACGTTCCATGGCCTTGCAGACCAGGCTCGTCAGGCTAATGAGGCAGTAGTTCCCAGGATCCGTCGTGGCTCCACCTTTGTGGAGTGGGATAACCGTTGCGGTGCGCCATTCAGTGGGTACAAAGCCTGAGGTGAGGCTATGACTGAACATGGTACTTAGGTAGGGTGCCAGTTCATTCTGTAGTTCATGTAGAATGCAGCCTGGGATATTGTCAGGTCCCATGGATGCTGTGTTCTTGGCTTTGGAGAGTGTGTTTTTTACCTGTGCAGCCGTGATTATAGGAACTTTGCATTCTTCCGGTATAGAGATAGGCCCTCTAGGGGGTGAGAGGGGGTAAAGTTAGCACTGAACCTATCTGCTAGGATGATGGCAATATCAGTTGGTTCTGTATATTTAGTGCCATTGTGCTGTAACTCAGAGCAGATCTGAATGTTTCCATTGAGATTCTTGACATAGCTATAGAATGCTTTGTGGTTGTCTTTAGAGTCAGTGGCAATTTTGTTTTCGTAACTAGCTTTGGAGGATTTTATGAGGGATCTCAGCTTCTTACTGAGGTTGACCAAGGATTTTACTCTTTTTTGCAACAGTTTCTTTCTTCTGTTGTAGAGTTTGTTTATGGCAGAGGACCACCAGATTGGCTTCCTTTTTTTGGAGGATAACATCTTGGTTCTATTAGGGATAGCATGATCCATGCACTCGTGTAAGTGCTTATAAAGTGCATTTGTGTAGGATTCAGCAGTCATACCTCTATTGTCCATCGGCATGGGTGTCGTGAAGTTTGCCACTTCTGTCTTAAGAAGTGTGAAGTTGGCTTTGGAGAAATTTTTTACAATGGTTTCCCTAATTGGGGGTGGGGATGGGATGTGGATGTCTAGGCTGATTAGCTTGTGGTCGGATATATATATATATATATATATATATATATATATATATATATACACACACACACACACACACACACACACATATATATATACACATATATATATATATATATATATATAGAGAGAGAGAGAGAGAGAGATCAATATATAAAGATTTTTAATAAATATATATATATATATATATATATATATATATATATATATTTATATAAAAAACTGACAGTAGCTATTTGTTGTTTTTCGAATGAAGCAGTTCAGTTCCCTCCATGTCAAAGGTATAAGAATTCTTTATTTCTAGAACCTGAGCTTGAATAATTGCTAGTGTTTCACCACTTTTGGATTGTAAGGCTTTGCCCCCCTTTGCTGATACATAGATATCTACTATTTGCCTATAATCCACTGTACAGTTTGGGGTTTCTCTCCAGGTTTTGGAGATAACTGTGCCGTAATGTGGAGTGGTAGGCTGTAGAAGTACACATCTTAAAAATCATCACTCTCTGTATCTGAAAAGTCATCAACTGCAAACTGCACATTGTTTGATTCATTTAGTTATTTATTTATATTTGTTTACCAGGGTAGAGCACTGATCAATGCTGACCAATTTCAGGCTCATCCCGGTTGAAATACAAAGATTACACCAAGACTGTCCCTTGTACTACTAATGGGGAGAAGCAGCTGCTAAATGCTTTATTCCCTGCATGCAATCCCTCAAATTATCTGTGGTACAGGTTCAGTTAGTCTCATTAGGGGTAATATATAATTATCCACCATGGGATGGATAACTAAATTGGACAGATTTTTCCTAGCACAAAATGGGAGAGTTTGCGAGGCTTAAAATGGCCCCCAAGATCAGCTAGCCTGGTACTTACTTATGTACCTATAAAATATTTCACAAACATAAAAATACAATAACAGAGTAGTTTGGACTGATAACACAGAAAAATGTGTATATTCATTCCAGTGAACAAGCACAGTACAATTTAGAGTCAACCAGAGTGTAATGTATACATTAGTTTCTAAAGTGGGTCGATCTTCAGTAAATCTTGAGAGAAAAGAGGAGAAGAGTCTAGGAAAGAAGATCATTTAGGTGATATGTCCTATGTTGAAGTAGGAACATGTGGCTTAGATGAAGAAGTGCTTTTTGAATTGCATTCTGAATTTGGAGTAATTGTTGGTTTCCTTAATGTTGATGGGGAGAGCTTACAAGGAGTAGGTACTTGAGAGGACAAAGCATGTGCAGTCCAGCAGAGTTTGGTTTTAGGGGTAATCATAGTTGGAGTGGCTTCTCAGTACTGTCTCAAGTTGTATGAGGAGGTTCTTTTGTGAAATCTAGCTGCAAGGGGATTGAATGTGTGCAGTTGTAGTAGGTTGCAGATTTGGGGTCCTAAAGGTAGGTCAAATCATTGTTTTATGGGCAGACAATTGGCTTTTTCTAGAGTGATACAGTGATGCTCACAGAGAGGTGAGTGCGTAATTAGCCAGCAGATGCTGTAAGAGATAGTCTAGAGTGTGGCAATGTTTTTCTTGGAGGTAGAAGCAAACTCTGGGAGCCCATATTCAAGCTGAGAAAGCAGAACTCCTTTGCCAATGGCTGCTCTTGCTAGTTGGGATAGAAAAAGGGGGGGGGGGTGTTGGGCTCTCACTTTGTCTATATAGAAATGGAAGTTTAGTGACTGATTAAGAATACACCTAGGTATTTGAAAGTGGATGTTTTCTATGGAATGGCTAAATAGGTCAAAGATAATTGAAGAGTCAGGTACCTGGTGAATTTTCTGTGGTGTTCTAAAACACATAGTTTTGGTTTTGGTGTGGTTGAAAAGTAGTTTACGAGTCACTGATGAAACTCATGTAAGTCTGACTGATTTGGCATTGAATGTTACCATGAGACTGATGTGACCAGTAAATGGCCATGTCATCAGTATGAAGGATAAGTGGGAGAAGGGAGAGGTCACACAGAAGTTTGGTAAAAAATATGGAGGGGGGTGGCAACAATGGATCCTTCTGGGACACCTTTAATAACAGGTGCAGATTGTGATTGGGAGGTTCCTGTTTTAAGTTGGAAGTGCCTGCCAGTGAGGACATCTTTAAACCAGGGGGCAGCATCTGGACTGATACTACTCTCAGTTAGTTTGTTTTGCAGAAGATAGTGGTCAGTGAGGTCAAATGCCTTTGTCAGGTCTATAAACAGGGGATCTGTAAGGAGGTCACTATCAGAGTTTAGAGTGATGTCATCAGTAAGGGACCAAAGTGCTGTCATAGCACTTTGTCCATGCCAGAGTGCATGTTGTTTGGAGCAGAGCAGGTGGTACTACTGGAGACTGGAAGAGCTGGGTGTAGACTAACTTTTCAAGCAGTATGTTCAGAATTGGGAGGATGGATATTGGATGGAAGTGAGAGGATTCTTTTGGGATGGTTTGGTTTGGGAGTGGTTTAATGAGTGCAGTTTTCCAAATCTGTGACATGATGTTTTATATGAGACATATATTATATATGTGAGACAGGAAGACAGAGATGATCTCTGCAGTGATATATGAACCAGGGGTTTATGCTGTCAGATCCAGGATGGGTGTCAGTGGACATATTTTCAAGTAGAACAGAGACTTCTTTGGGATGGATGCATTTGAAGTGGAAGAGGGAGATGAATAGAGGTGGGGTTGGCAATGCATGAACTGTGGGAGGTGTGGAGTTTAGTGATGGAGCTAAATTGTTTAAGGAAATCCTCTGGAGACAGTTTTGCTCTACCACATTGAATCATGTCTGTAGACTGTGTATCATGAGCAAATTTTCTTCCTGTAAGTTAGGTTCTTTCCAGAAGTGCCTGAGGAAATATAAGAGAGTAATTTGTTTCTTTCAAGATTTCTTTTGTGCCTTCTGCTGCATCTCTTGGCTAGATTATGCATTACATTAAAAGAGGTACAGTTGGTACATCCTTTAATTTGTTATAAAATTCTTAGGGGTTTTGCTGTACATTGTATTTCATTCAATAGATGGCTTGTCAGGCCCCTCTCCTACAGTGATAACTTGCAAGTTACCTTTTAAAATCGTATGCAAGCTCTGTGGCTCATGTTTATCTGCTTCAGATATTCCAGCTCAGCCTATGTTCTCATCATTATGGACTACCTTATTATGAAACTTTGTTCCTCTTTACTGGTTATGGATAAAGCCATAAACACCTGTTTAATTCTCTAATATACTGAGCATTTTCTTTTTATTTGAACTTGCTACCAACTAGCTTTAAGACCTGTGTTTGCTCTTGTTTACCTTTTAACTACTGGTAAGCAGGAGATTATCATTACCAAAATCAGAGCCAATCTGGTTATTATCCCTCTTTTTAGTTGTACACTATCTGGGTAGCTACTTGGAGGGGGGGGGGGGGCTCAAGAGTTCCTAGCTTATTGTTTTTTTTTTTAATTTCTAACCCTTTCCTTTACTACAGCAACTACCACAGATGATGCTTGCCTCTTTTCTGGCGATCAGATTTGACTTCATAGTATCCATTTGATGTGGTAATTTTCCTACATTTTTCTGTCTCTGTCTCTGCTCTGGAAATTTAGTTCGCTAGTTCTTTAAGTAATCTATATTACTTTAAAGAGACACCTTTCTAAAAAGGGAAGAATCAAAATCTCTGATCTATGCTAGCAGTGTACATCTATGGTAATTAAGTCGTTCACACCTTTCAGTTTGCAGTTTGAGCTATACTTTTATAATATGGACGTTCACAGATTGAAATCTGTTACTTTCTGTTAGTCTGCCTATCTGTTTAACTTACTCCCATTCTATAGCGGTTGCAGGGAAGATGGAGACTCAGACTTCATTTTCATACCAGGGCCTGCTGCATTTTCTATGTGGGAACCAAGCCAAAACAAAGAAAAAACAAACCGCAGGTCTGCAGAGACTATGACTGCAAGCTCCTGGATCAACCAAATGTACTTTGAAACAAAATAAAGTACTCCAAACACATTTTATGATGAGCGCTTTCATTTTATTAGTTAAAAGTTCTTCAGATAAGTTCTTCAACATTTAAAAGCTGCTTATATAACTAGGTCCTGTCACATGACCTCAAGCCTCCTGAACTCACAAAACAGATTTAAAGTGACAACACCTATTATGCAAAACAATATTCAATGGAAAAGATACTTAAAAGCATTTTAAAAAAACATTTTTGTGTAAAACAATCTTAAATCTTAAAATATCCCTTGTATAAATATCCCCCAGCATGACACAGATTTTATAACACATTTTATAACATATCAATAATGTTTATCCTTGCAGTGTTTTTATTTGTATTAAACAGCTTATGGAAGTTTGTTAATTTAAGCATGGCCACATACTAGTATTTAAAGTCAGTTGCCAGTAAAGTTCTCTTTTCTCCAATATTAGTGGTCAGGGCCCTCCCCGTTTATTTTTATTAACTTTCTCTAAAACGACAAACTTTAAATGATGTTCAGGGTGGGCTTTTATATGTTTTAACCAGAGTGTTGTTTTTATTTTTTTTTTCTCTTTAAATCATGAATATGTTGCTATATATATATATATATATATATATATATATATATATATATATATATATATAGATAGATATATGATCTTTTAATTTCCACTCAGTCTTTCCTATATAGTATTCTGAACACACTTGACATAAACCAGTAGAAAAATCTTTCTGTGTCTGACAGTTTAGTGTACCATGAATATGAAATATAAAATCTTTTATTTTAAAATGGTTACATTCTAGTATATATTTGCAAGAAGAGCATCTTCCACATGTATTCATTCTGTTGGGCTTATTACTATTCTCTCTAGTACCAAAGGTTTCAACGAAGTTCTTTAAATTCTGATCCTTTTTATATACTATATGTGGTTTGGGTCCAATTTTTTTCTAGGAATTCAATTTTCTCTCCCAGAATCTGCCAGTTTTTTTCAATGATGTTTTTAATGATGTAACTGACAGTAATGAAAATTGTTATAAAAGAGTTCCTAAAGTTTTGGCCCTCAGATTTTTTCAAAGTTGGAATATTACAATAATGTGTAGCAGCTGTTATATTTTGTTCATCTCCACTTGTGTCTACCTGTATCCCCCCCACCCCCACTATCCAGTAATGGGACAAAGGATTTATTTTCTCTCTTGTTGATAACTTCATACATTAAATTGTCAATAAACCCATTGGGGTACTCCCTGGCCAAAATATATGTTCAGTCTTCTACATTCATCTAAAAAGTAATCAAAAGAGGATGTTATACGGGCAGCCCTCACAAGCTGTCCCTTTTCCAGCAATGATGAACAAATCTGGAATATTAAGCGCAGAAAAACTGAGAAGCTGGAATGAGTCAAAAGAGATTATGTGAATCATAAAACTTACCCCATTCCAACAACCTCACAAACTTGGGGTAACAAATTAAACTATAACCAGACATCCAACCCTGGGCAAAATTCCACTGTGGAATACAATAATACCAGGGAAAATCATGTCCATGAACAAAATTATATCAATAACACCTAACAGCTCAATGACCCTTTAGAATACCCCCCATTCTGCCTTCAGGGCTTGTACTTTTCTCACTTCAAGCTCTATTAGAGATTTTCACTTCATTTAAAACTTAGTATGCTGTTTGCCCAAATGGTCAAAGCTTGGAGGCCATATAGAACTAACCCGTGGATGAGAGTATGGACTGAACAGAAGATCTTTATGAAAATATTTGTTTTCTTCTGGGAAAAAAAGATAGATGAGTACTGAGTATTGTAAAAATATGCAGCAGATGAACATCTCAACTCTGATGGATTATGTTTCATTTCATGTTAAGTACTTATTTCATAATAACATTAAATGAAAGATAGCACCACTCTTAAAGCATCAGGTGTTCTAAACTTTGTAAAAGAAATAGTGTGTTCAGCTGTCAAAAGTGGATATGTATGCAACAACTCAGCTTCTTAAATCCATGGCAGAACTATCCCAGGGACCATCATGTGCAGTTTAAGTTTATGCTTATGGGCTTCAAAACCTCAAAAAAGCCAAAACAGGGCACTAAAAAAGCAGCATGTGTTACTTGCCTTAAAAAGTATATCAGATGTTTCCCATATATTGTGTAAACATCCATACATGTTTAGGTATGTATGTATGCTTATTTCTTGATCTCAGCATCTATGTA
The DNA here is from genome assembly GCF_019279795.1 of Protopterus annectens. Taxonomy (NCBI): domain Eukaryota; kingdom Metazoa; phylum Chordata; order Ceratodontiformes; family Protopteridae; genus Protopterus; species Protopterus annectens. The sequence continues at coordinate 1,271,139,400 of NC_056744.1, forward strand.
AATACATTTGCCACTGAACTCGAAGGTCTGTCTCATAATCATTGCTGATGTTTTTGATAGGAAGTGTTCCTCCCCTGTCAACAGATAAGCCTCAGCCTTTTAGGTCACAAATCTGCATGCTGCCAAGATACTGGCAACAAATAGTTATGCTCCTAAGATACAGTATATCAAATGTTGGTAGCTTAGATACGTGGAAATAAGAAATATGTTTATCCTTATAAGTGACGCTTTGAATCACAAATGTTGTTAGCAGTCTCATATTTATTCATATTATTTATTCTGTAAACTACTTATGCAATGTTCCTATGGAGTCTGAACAAGACGCAACAACATGCAGACACTCAGCAATTTTCTTCAGTTTTATTCATATTCTTGCTTTGATAAATGAGTTCAGTAAACATGCTATAAAACACAAACAGCATAATAGTTTTATTTTCCTTCTTCTATAATGCATTAGTTCCCCAAAGCAAGTTTTAAGGGCATTTTACTCTATTTTTATGAGTCACAGCAGTACAGTCTCTCGCTGTTATCACCACAGATCTTCAAGATGATATTTTAAAAGTGTCTTTTTTTCTTGGTACCTCAAAGATGTCAAAAGTAAAATAAGAATTGAGAAAATGAATCAGATTTTACAGGTGTTTCATTAAGGGATAAATCAGATTACCTTACAGAAAAAAATCTACAGACAAAGTTAAAGAAAATGAGTCAGACTTTGAGGCTTTTTATTAGAGGGATACATTAAACTACTTGAATTAATTGTCTTCTGTGAATAACTGGAAAAGATGCAGACTTCAAAATGGCCAACATTAAGAATTAAAAAGTCATGTGAAAGCCACTGACATGCAGATGCAATGAATAAAGAAGCAGTGATGAAATTTAAATACAGCATTGAAAACAGTCATTAATACTTTTTGTAAGAAATGGAAAGGAGATAAAGAAGTCACTGTAATTCCCTAATCAGAGGACAGAAAACAGAAGAAGATAAAAACTAGCTCGGGAAATACATGAAAAAGGTCTTGGAAATTCAACTGACAATCATTTCTCCACAAACAAGCTGAATGCAATAAATATACCCAATATATAAAAATCACATGGCTGAAAATAACTGATCTAAAAGAAAGCCCACATGTATGTGTACCACAGAAACAACCAATTAAAAGCCTGGACAACAGCTTTATTCAGAAGCAAAACTTGCCACAACCTCAGGCAGGGTACTGGGTCTTGTGAACCCCCTTATGAATCATCATCTCCATATATATTAGGGGAAAGAGGATTTCTCACAGTACAGTGACCCAGTTTCTTCCCTGCGTCTCAAACCACACAATGCTACAACATTCACTATTCACCCTGCCTTTTCCATGCAATTACAAACCTTTACCACAAAAGAGCAAGTGGGCAGCCTTAAATGATTAAAAGAGTGTTAGCCATCAGAAATGGAAAACACAAAGCTAGTGATTATCTCTTGAGAGGAGGTATTTTTCTGGTTTCATGGGAGTTCAAATTACTGCTGACCTGCTAACAACCTATATTCTGATTGGCTGTTTCATTTTTCTTTTGTTTATATATATAATCTATCTATCTATCTATCTATCTATCTATCTATCTATCTATCTATCTATCCATCTGTCTATTTATGTGTGTGTGTTTTTGTATACCTATACACACACACACACACACACACACACACACACACACACACACACACACACACACACACACACACAGACATAGATGACATCTTTCTCATTTGGGACTGTCTGGACATGGGACTGGACAATTTCCTGCACCAACTGGACGGGAGCATAGACTTCCAAAAGTTCACCATGTCAGGAAGAGGCACTCAAGTCCAATTCCTTGACCTTGGCCTCTCTTTGGACAACCAAGCCCACACTTTCCATTCCAAGCTTCACAGGAAAGAGACCTTCCATAACCTTTACCTTGACTTTAACAGCCAACACTCCCACTTCATTAAAAAGAACTTAGTCAAGGGGCAGTGTATCAGGATAAGCTGGATCATCAGTGAGGAAACTTTGCTCAATGAATGCCAGCATCTGAAACAGTTCCTTCAGGACAGACACTACCCTACCCACATCCTGGATGAACAAATGGAGGCAGTGATAGCTGGCAGGGGTTCTAAATCCACCTATTCACGAACATGTTTTTCCCCCCAAACCTAAAAATCTGACAGACCAATCACATCATGTAGATTCACTGTCCCCATTTCCCTGGATAGCAGCAGCATCAGAGACATCATCACCAAGAATTGCTCCCTGGTCTCTGAAGACCAAGGGCTCACAACCACCATGGACACTACACCACCATTTGCTAAGATCAACCTTTGAATCAGAGGCAAGAGTTAAAAACTATGGTCTCAGCACTATTATGGGGTTTCACCAATGTGGACACTGCCAATGGTGTGACATTGTCCTCCCCACAAATAAGCTGCACCTACAGAAACTCAATTTCACCATCCACATCAACAAAGAATTCAACTGCAAATGATCCAATGTAGTATTCCTCACTGTATGCACCCAGTGTGAGGCATACGACTTAGGTACACCACCAGACTGCTCAGGACATGGATTAAAGAGCACTAGCAAGTGATTCACACTCTAGACTTCAAAAACACCTTGGCCATACACATATATATAAATGGCCAATGCAATTACTTGAAATTACTTGCCCTAGAAAGCATCTCAGATCCCTTCAATTGCACAAGCACCCTACTAGAAGCAAGAGAGTTAAAATGGCAGATATTGCTCAGGGCTGACACACCACACCCTCCCAGGCTAAATGAGAAGCTCAACATCAAGTGTGTTCTCGGATTACTAAAGTGAATCATCCCCTGCAATGTCACAACATGCAACTTTGCTTTACTTAAATATGTGTAATAATAGATACAAAAAACAGTTTTCTGAAGAAGTTTGAGTACTATCTTTAATGAACGAAAGCATTCAAAACATTTTTTTTATTTTCTAACAGAAGTTATTAATGCTGCAGAGTCTCCTGGCAGTGAGTTCTTTCCTCAGAAGTTTACAAACGTTTTTATGGTTCATGAGTAAAGGAGTCTTTTATATATCTATATATACGTTTTTCTTTTTTTGCTCATTTTGGTGCATATTACTTACTGGGCAGAAGCAGAATTTAGTTTGCCTATACTGAAACATTGCTTGTGATTATCTTCTATGAAATGGTAATTTTTGCTATACTTAAATTGCTGCAGGCCTCATAGTGAGTTGTATCCTAATTGGCTGTTTTAGTTTCTGTTTTTTTCTGTACTCTGTTGGTTTATGCACTGTGATTCTCCATGTCTTTGCATTGTAGGTGTCATATCACAATAACTTGTTAGCGCTTTTCCACTATCACCCTTAGAGTGACAGTGCAAATTTGTTGGGAGTATGGCTATTGCCTAATGTGCTTGTTGAGCATTTCAGTATATCTGTGTTGCTGAAAGCTGTCCAAGGCTGTTATCTGTTGCTAGTTAAGTATTGTCTACCTATGGTATTGCTGTAGGTTGTGCTTGCTTGTGTTTGTGTTAGGCCAGTAGTTGTTCACAATTCATCACATTGTTAATGGATTGTTTCCAGCTGAGCAGACTCTTTACTTATGTAGTAGTTTATGTACTAGCTGTGGTTTTCTCACAAAGTGCATGTATGGCTACTGCAAACTGTTCTTAGCATACCTCTCAACCTCTTAGCACAAAAAGTCTGGACAAAGTCTGGCAGAATTGGAGGACAAAGACCCAAAAATAGGGACAGATTTTAAATATTGCTCTTATAAACTTTGAAAGTTGCTAGAATAATAGGATTTGTCTTAGTATGCATTTTTCTGAATGATATGAAGTCCGAAACACAAATGTATATTATTGAGTGACTTCAGTCCTCAGATCATCCCAGTGATTTGTCAGAAAATCACAAATTTAATGAGGAAGACTAAAAATATAAGGCAAAAATCTGGACATTCTGCGAAAATCTGGACAGTTGAGAGGTACTTCTTAGCTGTTCAGAATTAGTTGCGCCTTTACTTAGCTTAATTATCTTTCAACACCCTACAAGTAGCCAGGCTACAAATAGAATATCTTGAGCACTAAGACCAAACTAATTCCAAGACCCACCTGGATAAAACAAAAAGGAAACCTGCTTATATCCCTTCTGTTGCTAGCATTATAGCACATGATGCTCTCAAGCATTGTAGAAACTGACATACGCTTACAGACAATAAACTTCTACCTAACACAAATAATTCAATCTGTAAGAGGTGCGTACATCCATGCAACCTGGAGACAACTCTCTCATTAAATATAATGACATCTTAGCATCACATACGACCGCCTATATCTCAACACAACCACATTAAAGTGATGCATGCTGAGTCTGTAAAAAAGTTAATGCTGAAGTCTACTAGAGTTAAGAAAACTAGTTGTCAATAGATATCTATCACCACATCAGCATAATGTTCACACATAGTAACGGGACACCAAGAGCTAGGCCACACATTTTCTTATGTCAAATTCTATGAGTAAAAACAGTAATGTAAATGGCAACTCTTTTGTTAGACACATTGGACTCCTCACTCACAAAACTGAACAAAGACAGGGTTACAGTTAATTGTCTTTCTGATGTCACAAGGGTTCTGAAGGCCATCGCACCAGACAAATATGATTATGTCCTACTGGTAGTTCATTTGAGTGTTAATGACTTAAGATGCACAACCATGTGGGACATGCAGAGATACATGCTGGATCTTACCATGCATGTGTCCAATGCAGGCGAGATACTGGTCTTGAGTTCAAACCTTCCTTTGTCCAGAATGATATCTAAATACAAAGAAAAGATGATTAGCTTCAACAAATAGCTTAGTAGTAGTTGTTGTCAGTTTAGGGGATCCTGTATGTGTCAGCATGGGATAACATGATTAACAGGCCAACATGTTTCACCAAAAATGGCCTTCACCATTCATTCCTTGACTTCTGCAAAATAGGCAAAGCTCCTGCTTTACCCCTAGTGCCTTTTTAAGACAGAGTCCAGCTAATGGACATCCCAGCATAGCAGATATTAATGTAGCCATTTCCATGCTCTAAATGAAATTATATCATGATGGCTCAACACCAGGAGTCTTAATAACAAATAGCCTGATATTTAGATTCATGTGCAACCTGAACGCATACATGTTTAGGCAGTTATTGATACTTGGTTTCAGTGTAAGTATAGCACTCCTACCATGCATTCAGGCCTGATTGAAACTGTGGTGATGATTCCATGTTTGTCAAAGATCACATCATCTCTAGAAGATTCCCAGAGACCCGCAGACTGAACTCATTAAACTTCAACTTACCTTAAATAAAACAAGCTATCGACTTACAGCCTGCTGCAGAACAGGCCTACTCCTCTAAAGACCATGTAAGATTCTTAACTGTACTTGAGAAAATGCCTATTGCCAAAAATGCTTTTATAATGGGAGATTTTAACTACTCCCAATAAATTGGAGTACCTAGAAAAGATGATTAGCTTCAACAAATAGCTTAGTAGTTGTTGTCAGTTTAGGGGATCCAGTATGTGTCAGCAAGACAGGTATGCTCGGAGATAGACGTAATAAAAGAAAATTCCCTGGAACAGCTAGTTAATAAACCAGTAAAATAATATTCTTAACCTGGTTCAAACTAATATAGCTACTACCTTTTAGTTTCTTCACCTGTAGATAGGCCAGACCATAAACCTAAAACCTTCACTTTTAAACTCTGACTTTCTGAAAGGGAGAGATTGCTTACTCAGTTTACTTAATTTCTTCAGGAAGGTCTCACATGCTGTAGACAACAGTTATTTTTTACAAAGCTTATTTGGATCAGGTCAAAGCATTTCATACTATAGCACATGTTGGCATCATTAACAAGCTAAGTGCTTTAAAAGTAGACCCATATGTGGTGAAGTGGTAAGGTGGATAACTAACTGGCTGAAAAGTAAAACTAACACAGTTATGGTGGTAAGCACCTCCTTAAAAAGTAAGAAAGCAATTAGTCATGTGCCTCTGGGTTCAAGTGCTGAGATCTCTCCTTTTTGTCATCAAATACCTAGACAGGGAATTAGAACTTTTAATTAACTAGGTTTTCAGATTATTGTCAAATATCCTTCTGATAACCATTCTTTACAGTAGAAAAAAGGCATAAAGTTAAGTGCAGAAAAGTATAGTATTGGCACATATTTTTAAACAGCTCTCTCACTCAATGTATATTATAGCCAATACCTTACTCCAAAATGTTTATATAGTCAGTGAGTTTAAAACTTGGCTTGATAATTTCTTTGACTGATAATTCTTTCTGCTTTGACCATCAGAAAATCCTTCTATGTAACAAAAACTGATATTTAAAGGCATATCATCCAGATCAAAAGAAGTTATCATTCATCTGTATACAGCCCTAATCAGACCAATTATTGAGTGCAATACATCCATCAGGAGGCACGTTTCTAAACATGTTAAACAACATGGAAGGCTGCTGAGGTTTCATGCCAAGACAATTGTTGACCTAGAGTCTCTGAGTTTTGTTCTCATGGGAGCTAACTCATTTAGTATGTTAATGAATGTTTTAATGAAATGGGTAATACCATCTTCTAGTGGTAGTTTTTTTTAGAATATTTCAGTTGTATTGGGACAGGTAGTTTATAAAGGTATTTTGTTAAAACAGGAGAGTCTATGTACTTGTTTTAATACTGTATATTTGAGGGTGTGATTAGTTTGTCTATAATAAATGTGGGGAGATGGTCACTAATGTTGTCTGAGAGACAACCAAAGGTGTTTATGTTTGAGGGTGAGATGGTAAGGATCATGTCTAGTGAGTGCTTGTTGCTGTGTTTGTCAAGTGAGGTGATTACTTGAGTGAAATTGAATAGTTTAATAGAGAGGGTAGGAAACTCAGTCTTTACAAGTCAAGTAGTCTGTATTCACATACCCAAGTATAACAGTTTCTTTATTTATATTAGTAAAAAAAAATTCTCTCTTCCTTTCCTTAAGCACTAGCTTGCCAAAAAAAACAATGTAAGTCCAAGAAAACAGTCGAGTCCAAACAGGCTTGCAAACTTTTATTCCATAAAAACAGATAAAATAGTGATAAAACTGTGAGTGCTTTCAGGATAACCCTCCATCAGGCAATGAAACAGCTTTCATGAATCTATTTAAATACATTTAAAAACACAACCACCAATCATCTCACTGCCCTCCTTTTCCTAAGGGCTGGTCTTAAAGGTATACATGTATTCAACCCTGGAGGATGGTTTGCTGCTAGTTCTATAATCCAGTGTAGTTCATAACATTCAGTGAGATTCACTATGCCCCTCCCCTTCTACTCATATCAGTAACCTGTATAACCATGAACTTAAAAGTGTGTGTTGGATTCTTAGAAGTATGCACATACAGAGCATTTGTTCATCTTTCTGTCTAATGCTGTACAAGTGATGTTGTATTCTGATTTTCAATTTACAATTAGTTTTCCCTACATAGTAACTGGGGCATGACTGACACATCGCTATATATACCACATTTTCCATATGTCAGTCTGCATATAACTTAAATATATATTCCTTTTTATTTATGGGGTGAACAAAGCTATTCTTATCACTAATCACCATTTCCACCCTCCCATGATGCCCTGTGCCATTTAAAATCCACTATCTGCTGTTTGGCATCTTCTATTTCTCCCTTCAGCCCCTATAAGCCCCTACAACCTCTATTCTGATGGTGCAAGTACTACAACTTTGTTTTGAGTTTATTTAGATCCATAGCCTTAAGGTATTTATGACCTGCGTGATTTATGGTGTTTTTCTGTTTGACTCTTGTATTGTGTTGCATTTTCTCTACATACCTTGCTCAAATCCTGTCTGTATTCTTGCTCAACATAATTGATTGTATTAGCATGAACTAAGACAGTAACTGGCTAATTGTTTTTTTGGGTCATGCAGAATGTTCAGAATGGTCAGTGGCTTAGAAAGATATTGAACACTTCTTTGCCTTAATTGTCTGAGGTAAGTAAGATAACTTCCTTAATTAGAACTCTGCAAAATGAGCACTGTGCCTGCTTTACGACAGCTTTCTTATTATTCACTGCCAGTCACTGAGCTAAAACATTTACTATTTTATCTATGTGCTTATGAGACGTTACTTCAGACATCTGTTTAGCTTTACAGTATTCTTTAAATCACTTCACTAATTGTAAGAAACTAGTCGATGTAACTGTGAACTTTATTTATGGCTTGTGTTTTGTTATCAACATTTATGCTATTAGTTTACTGACTGTTATACTCTATGAGTGATGTACAACACCAGTCTATAACTATACGATGTGTTTATTTATACTCTGTCTATCCATACCTTTATCCTGTATGCATATTTTGTCTATGCACACCACTACCCTATTCTACGTTCTTCTATACTAACCTCTTAGCTAAACACTTCTGCTTCTCTGTTCTTACTGCATTCCATCCTCTTTAACCTGTACTATACTACCCTCTCTGGTCTTATTCCATATTATCTACCTCAACCTGTATCTTAACACCTTTTCCCACTGTTCTTGTTCATACACACTCATATATAGCATTCTACATTCTATGGTGTTTATCCCTCCTTTAACATCATTTTCTTCCTATTTATAGACTTTTTTTTCAGTTTTAACTGCTCTGTGCCCTAAAATACAACACCAAACTCAACAACCTGTGGTTTCTGGACAAACAGCTTTTTAGAATCCTATCAACTTCCCAACCATTCCAGCTACCCAATGTATGTTTTGGAATTGAAATCATTTTCATTGTAATTTTACATGTCTTCCGCTTACCACCAGAACTTGCAGCCCCCCCCCCCATCCCTAGTGTTCTCTGTATCCCCACACCTTGTGACTACATCTCTTAAGAATAAGTTATTTTAGCATACTAACTGCCCTAAATTATACTTTCTTTTGTTATGTAAAGCACACAATGTACAACTGACACACATCAGTAATAAAGCTTTCATTCAAAGCTTTTATTCTGTTTGGCCTGTATACCTACACTTACTTAACTACAGCCTTAACTGGTATCTCAGTTCTGCTTCCTACACTCCTCAGCCTTTTATCCTTAACAAAATACTCCTTACACTGTATGGTATTAGCTTAAATTCTACTACCCAAGTTCTTTGGATCTTATAGATTGCTTCTTGTAAGCTGTTCCAAGCACAGGTGTATCTCCAAGACATCCAACAGAATGCCACACTTTTACCCACCCTCACCTAGTTACGTCTGGTGCTCCATCTCCTCCTTGCTCACTACAACCAGTATTGACTACATTAATACGTAAGCTTCTTCTCAAACTAAAACCTAGTTCCCTTTCCTCCAGCAATCTTCCATCAGAGTATTTAAAACTTACTGCAGACGCAATTGCTTATCCTGATAACATTTTTATCACTCGATCCATCATCAAGTCCCAAATCCCTAACCTCTGGAAGAAATCCATCATAACCCCACTACACAAAGGAGGAAAAAAAACAATGAACTATTGAAATATCTCTATTCTTTCTCCTCTATGCAAAATTGCTAGAAAAAATGTATACAAATACAACTACTAAATCTCCTTACCCAAAACACCCTTCAAGGTTGCACCCACCCAACATGTTTTTCATCTAGCATACTGTTCTTATCTCCTGCATTCATACTGTTAACAAAGTCACAGACTCTGGCTACATAACTTCTAATTCTACTAGATCTGTCAAAGGCCTTTTACACAGTATCACATGACAAACTTCTATAGCTACTTTCTATAATGGGTTGTTCACAAACCTCCCAAAGATGGTTTGATAGCTATCTAACAAATAGACAACAATGCGTAAAATACCATGGCCGGCCATGGTGGTGCAGTGGTTAGCATTGCCACCTCACAGCAAGAGGTACTCTGGTTCAGTCCTCGGCTGGGGTGCCTTCTGTGCGGAGTCTGCATGTCCTCCCTGTGGTCACATGGGTTTCCTTTGGGTGCTCCGGTTTCCTCCCACATCCCAAAGATATGCTGCAGGTGGATTGGACACTCTAAATTGGCCCTAGGTGTGAGTGTGGGCGTGTGTGTGCCTTCTGTGGAAGGTTGGGCACCAGGCTGGCAACTCAACACCGTAAAACTCCACTGCCAATCATGAGTAGACAAGGAGATCCGTTGTGGTGACCCCTAACCGGGAAAAGCCAAAAGAAGAAGAAGAGTCTGTCTCAATACCAGGTTAACAAAACAGGATTTCCACAAGGATCCATTCTCAGACCCTCACTCTTCAATATCTTTATTAATAATTCACACATCATCTCTCGTCAAAGCTCTGTTTTGCAATACATTAATGATTCTGCCATCATCTCCTCTTTAAACAACCTCCTACACATTTTACAAATAACAAAAGACATCTTTACCTCAATGGAATCTTGGCTAAATGATGCACAATTACTCCTCAGTCCCAATAAGACAAAGCTTCTACTTTTCACACCAAAATCACTCTCATCTGATTTTAAAATATATTAACAAAACAATACTGAGATCAAAACTGTAACACATGCAAAGCTATTGGGCATCATCATTTATGTTTATTTATTTTACATTTGTTTACCAGGAAAGTCCAACTAGACACAGGTCCATTTTCAGGGGGGGCCCGGGGAGAAAAGCTCCAAAAGATACATTACATATGCAAGTTTAGCAAACGATAAGTAAAAATTCAAAAACACAAGAGATAACTACAAAAAAAGCTATGTTCAGACACATACATAATTTTGTGATAAAAACAGACATTGGTAATTATTACTGACAATAGTTAGTATTTGTGGAATATATGATAAATAGGTCCTGGACCTATATAATAATTATCTATGGTTTTGACATACTGTAAGGTATGATCAGAATAGCAGTTTTACGAGGGAACTGGAATCACATAACAGTACCCTAATTTCAGTGCATTATGTTTTACCCTGGAGTGTTACAGGAGCATAGCCAGTTGTTAGAATAGTGGGTTTTCAGGAGCTTTTTAAATTGTATTGTAGAGGTATTAGAAGTTATGTGGCTAGGTAGTATATTCCAAACTCTTGCAATAGGGCAACCAAAGAGCATCATTCTTATATTTGTTGACATTTATGAGGTTCTGGATAGTAGATCTTAAGCACCTAGCAGTAGTATAGGATTGAATTAGATCCTGTAGTGCAGGGGTTTTGTCAGGAAGGTAGTATACCTTATGTGCTGTTGACAATTGACTGAGTCACAGTAGTTGAGGCAACTCTAGCCAGTTGAGCTGCCTGAGGGAAAGACAATGATGTGACCTGTAAGGGGCTTCAGTGGCATACTTGGCAATCTTGTTATAGCAAGATTCCATTTTGTTTAAATCAGCCTGGTGGAGATTAATCAGGACTGTGGAGGCATAGAATAGGATGGATAAGAGATGAGTCCTTGCTATTGTGGCTTTGGTATGTCTACTGATAAAGTGTTTGTTCCTGTAGAGGAGGCCAAGCTTTTTGTTTACTTTCTTGATGGTTTGGGCTATGTGGATGTTGAATCTGAGGCTGTTGTCTATTTCTACACCTAGCAGTTTAGAAATAATAAACTTACATTTGAACAACACATACATAATGCCATTAAAAAACAAATTTCGAAGTAGAATACTACATAGACAGAATTTCTGTGGATACTCCCACCAAAAAAAAAACACACGCACTTGCCAGTGCCTATTTGCTCCCCTCCCTCTTATATGGTACTTCCATTTTCAGCAACCTACATATCTCCCTAAAGAATAAGCTTCAGTCTTGCTACAATAAGAAAACCAAATTTGCTACAGGTGCATCTTATCACTGTCACCACTGTTACACTCTTAAGGAAATAAACTGGCTCGAATTCCCCTATCATCATGACTTTCTACAGCTATCTATTGCATACAATGTATTTATTTATTTATTTTACATTTGTTGACCGGGCTAGTCTAACTGGATATATGTCCATTTTCAGTAGAGGCCCGAGGAGAAAAGCTCCAAGACAAAACATTTATACATACATAGAGTCCATAAAAACAGAAGTACAACACTAACAAATTATATAAGTATAGCAACAGCTTAGAAAAACTTTTAAGAATCAGTTTTAGGTTACACATAGAAGACAGATTGTTATAATACAGTTGTATTAAGAAAGAAAAATGACAAAAAACATTTACTGTACATGAGTTTCCTCAGGACCGCAAGGAAGTCAAAAAGCAGTCAGACAAATAAAATTTCTGATTCAAGGACAATGTGGAGCATAGTGCATCTTTATTGTAGGATTCACTGTGGTAAGCTTCTCTTGAATTTGATTGTGTACAGCTTGCTAACCCTAATTAGTTAATTGAGTAATGGATATTTGACTATTTTAATAGAGTGTAAGCCTTTTACTGTTGTCTGATGAAGCAACTTTATGTTGTGAAAGCGCTCACCATTTTCTGTTTTCTGTTTTGTCTATTAATAAACGTTCTCAGTGTGCTAGCTCGGTGCATTTTCTTTCATTTTGTTTGGGCTCCTTTTTGCCCCTTGCTTTTACCTACGACCGTTTTTGTTTTTTATACTGTTTCTTGAAAAGGTTGGTGGAAGTCAGGGATGTTATTTCTCTTGGAACTTTATTCCAAGTATTGTCAACAGCTTTTGAGAACAGGCAGTCACTGGATTTGTTGTTGGATTTTATGGTGGCTACTTGTAGCTTTTTTGTGGATCTTAGGGTTGGTAAATTTTTATAGGAGTTAAAGAGGTTACAGAGTATAGGAGTATTTGTGGGATAATGTACAATCTTGTGGATAAAAATGAGTTGCTGGAAAAGTATTTGGTTGTGAACTTCCAGCCATCCTAGATGTTTAAGATTATGGCAATGGTGGGTACGAAAGGGGGCACCCATGGCAAATGTGGCTATGTTGTTGTAGGAGGTTGCTAGTTTATTCAGGCTGCTTTTGGATAAGTTAGTATAGATAGGGGAGGCGTAGAGAAGGGTTGAAATGAGGTGGGTCTGAGTAATGGAAATCTTAGCTGAGGCTGTGAGAAAGAGCTTGATTTTATAAAGGAATCCAAGTTTTCTATTAACTGATTTAATAGTTGCATTTATGTGTGTGTTAAAGTTGAGATTGTTGTCAATAGTTACACCCAGGTGTTTGGTGGTGATGTCGGGAGCAATTTCTGTGCCATTATTTGATGTAATTATGAGATTTATAGGGAGGGATTTCTGTGTAGAAGTAAAAAGTAATAATTTAGTTTTTTTCTGGGTTAAGGAGGAGACATCTTTGATGGAACCAGTTTTCTACTTGGGTAAAGACTATTTGTGTATTGGATTGTAGTTCTGCATGGGAAGATGCGGCAAATAGAGTTGAATCATCGACATATTGTATGCACGTAGCTTGGGGAAGGGATGTTTTCAGATCATTAATGACAATAGTAAAAAGGAGTGGTCCAAGAATTGATCCTTGTGGAACTCCAAGGATGACTGGAAGCTGAGAGGATAGTTTATTGTCCCACAAGACTGCTTGTTTTCTGTTTTCCAGATAGGACTGGAACCATTGTACTAATTTAGAATCAAGAGAAAGTGATTTAAGTATCCCTGTCAATAGTTGGTGGTTAACCATATCAAAGGCCTTTGAGAGGTCTACGAAAAGGGCAGAAGATAGCTGGTTAGTATTCCTATTTTTATTAATACAGTCTGTAAAGGATAGAAGAGCAGGTGTAATACTATGGTAAGGTCTGAAAACATGTTGGCAGTCCACTAGTAGCTCATTTTGGAGGAGATGATGCAGTAGCTGATGGTGGATACATCTCTCCATAATTTTAGCTAGAGGAGAGAGAAGGGCTATGGGGCGGAAGTTTGATAAGTAATTGTTGGTACCACCCTTATGCAAAGGGATAATATGTGAGACTTTCCAGACGGATGGGACATAGGATTCCAAAATGGTTCTGTTTATTAAGATAGAAATAGGGTAGGCAAGTACAGCAGCTGCAACTTGCAGGTATTCAGCTGGGAGGAGGTCAGCTGATGGTGTACATGGTTTAAGTTTGAGAAGTAGGGAGTGTATGAGAGATGCTGGAACAGGCTGGAGGTTAAGTATCTGGGGCAGGTTGGGTAGTGAGGAAAGTTTGGAGGTGGTAGCAGGCGGTAAGATATTAGCTAGATATTGAACTGTTTCAGAGAAAAATTTATTAAAGATGTCAGCAATTTGGTTAGGAGAAGTTTGAGTTAAGTTTGAAGGGGTGGGTGTTTTGGACTGTCCTGGGTGGAGTAGTTTATTAATTCCTGACCAGAACTTTTGTGGGTTTTGCTGTTGGGTCTGTTGGAGTTTGAGGTAGTAGTTCTTTTTGTCAAGGAATATAGATTTTTTTGTAGTATTACAAAGTTTTCTAAAGTTAAGGTGGTCAATTGGGTTTTTAGTTTTTCTCCATTTGGACCAGAGTTTATTTCTTAGTTGAATGTTAAGCCTGGTGTCTTTGGAGTTCCAGGGAGCTGGTTTGTTTTTAATTCTAACAGTGCAGGTGGGAGCATGGTAGTCTAGGATTTGCAATTTTTTTTTCTTAAAGAAAAAAAACGCATCATCAAGAGGTAGGTATTTTAGGGGTGACCAATTGCAGGCTTTGAGCTCAGCTTGAAAGTTATATGGGTTGAAGTCTATCTTGTTTCTGGTAGTTCTAAATGCTGGTTGATTGTGAAAGTGGGCCTTTTGCATAGTAATGGAAGTAGGAGAATGGTCACATGTCATCTGGGAGTATACCTGTTTTATAGGCATGGGGGTTTCTGTTAACTAGTATCCAATCTAACATGGTTTGTTTCTTGCTTGGTTTGTTGGTTCTGGTAGGGAAGGTAATGGTTTGCTGGAAGCCAAAGAGGTTTATATGAGTAGTTGGATTGGGAATGCTACGTCCATTCCAATCAATATTGAAATCACCAAGGAGTAAGGTTTCTTGTGGTAGGGACATCGAAAACCAGCTAAGGGTATTTTCAAGAGTACTGATGTTATTACCTGGGGGGATATATGAGCAAATAATATATATAGCTTTTTTGTATTAATTTGGAGCTTAGAGGTTAGAATTTCAGCATTATTAGGTGGTGGTGGATGGGTATCTAGTGCTGTAACCTTCAGTTCAGATTTGAAGAGAATTGCTTCCCCACCACCCTTTTTATTTAGACGCTCATGTCTGAGAATGTTATAGCCTGGTGGGACAATATCATTGTCTTTAGTTGTGGGTTTAAGCCAAGTTTCAGTAAGGCATAAGATGTCAAAGGAATAGGTGTCTAATAGGGCATGTAGCTGGGTTATTTTATTATTTACACTGCGTATATTGAGGTGACCTTTAAATAGAGAGTCTGGGCTTTTTGGGAGTGAGAGAGGAGTAGAAATATTTGCTGAAGAAGTATTAAGGGTGGTATAGTTAGGACCCGGGTTTGGGTGGATGTCACCATGTAATAGTAAACAATTTTGAGGGTTAAATGATAGTTTGATAAGTTTACAGAGTGAAGAGTCAGCTTTTCTCAATTGGTGATATTTAATATGGGATAGTCTATGAAACTGTGGAAGAAGGTAGGATGAAGAAGATGTTATGTTACTGTGAGTTAGAGAGGTTATAGGAGTGAGGGGGCTTGTTTGTCTTAGGCGGTGTTGAAATTTAGCAAAGGTAAGGAATTCATAACAAGTTAGGTCATGAGATATCAATAGAAAGGTTAGCCCTGTGGATAGGAGAAGGATGTTAAGATGTGTTGACCACCAGTGGCTATACATAGTGAGGGGTGTAGGGATGAGGAGGTTAAGATAGTTGGCTGAATTGAAAAACAGTTATGTGGTGGGGTGAGAGAAGGACAGTTATCTGCTGAACAGACTGGGTTAAAAAAAGGCGCCAAAAATTGTAAACTGATAAGAGTAATGTAGGTGGTTGATTGGTTGTCTAGTGTTAGGGGTGTGGCTAGGCTAGGGAAGTATAAGGTCAGGTGTATTGGGGTGGGTGGGATTTGTAAACTGATAAGAGCAATGTAGGTGGTTGATTGGTTGTCTAGTGTTAGGGGTGTGGCTAGGGACATATAAGGTCAGGTGTATTGGGGTGGGTGGAATTTGGGGGTAGGGTAGGGGAGCGGAGTGAGCCCGCAGGGCGAACAGAGCGGGTAGACCCAAAGAATGGGTGTAATGTTATACAAAATAATATACAAACCAGAAATCTGCCATGCCTTAAAATCTATTGATGTATTCTGACCAGAACTCTCTGTTCCAAAAATAAACAACTTATAACTGTATACAAGCATAATAAAAGAACTGGTCAAAATCTCTACTTTTATGCTATTGCAAAACTATGGAGCACCTTACCTACAAAAATCAGTGTCATAGAATCTCTCAAGAATTTCAAGTTTGCACTAAAGAAACTACCTTCCTAATGCTTGTATCTGCTCTTGCTCCTTCCATAACAGATATACTCCTCTTTTCCCCTTTAACTTTCCTACATCTATCTATATCCACTGTAAGCATCATCCACCTATCACTCACCTCCACTCTATCATACTCACTAAAAATAACTTCTTACTACCTGACTTCTTTATCCAATCTTCTTCTCTTATCCTGTGTCTTCCTTTCACCCTCCCCCCAACTGTCCTACCCCTCATATCTCCCATTTTGCTCATCTCCTAGCCCTCCTATATATTCTCTTTCTTCCCTGTCTACTATTAAGGCATAATCTAAGTAAATTACTAAGAAATTATAATTATGTACCCAAAATCAATCCCATATCATAATGTATTATATACCTTAACATTACACCCATTTTGTCTACTACTTTTCCACTCAATATTATCTAGATATTCCTTTTTTCTTTTTCTAGGCACTATTGTACTATCCTTAAAATAAAAATACTTTTACCTCCATATGCTTATTTTCTATGCTCTGCTACTTGACAATAATAACAATAATTACTTTTATAAATATGCTTTCATAATGTACTACTCTTCTATACTGTCAACTCAATTTGGACTTATATATGTATAAATGTTACTATTAAATCAACCTTTTTTTAATTGTATAAATGTGTAAATGTTTCTAACTGTTGGAGCTTCTCTACACGGGCCTCTGCTGAAAATGGGTTCCTGACCCAGTCAATAAATAAATAAACAAAAATAACTGGTGTCAAAGTTATGGACTGAAACTTAATGCCAAAATATAACATTATTGTATCCTTTGAGAAGTAATCTAATCCTGGAAACTACCACATTGACAATACACTCCTAAGAGTTAACGCAATTGTTCAGGATTTGGGAACTTACATGGATAGTGATCTAACTTTTGACCAATATGTGTTCTTTGTTGTAAGAAAGACCTTCTATATTGCACAGCTTAGAAACAAAGAGATTATGTCTTGATCTAGGGATGTCATTGAGCCCCTCTACTCAGCCCTCATTAGACCAGTCATTGAGTATAATGCACCCTTTGGCATGTATCAGTCCAGACACATGTAATAACTGGAAACCCCACAGAGATACCTTACTAAAAGTATAAAAGGCTAAACAACATGATCTACATTGACTGACTCAAAGCCCTATGACTATCCTACAGACTGCTAAAAGGTGGCCAGTGTCTGGCATACAAAGCATCCTCTGATCCAATACTGATGAATTTACTGCACATCGGAAAATCAAATGGTATAAGAAATGCACTTCTGCAACATAAACGACAGATTGGAGTGACAGGTAAATGTCACAAGGGACACTGCTGCTCTGGAACAGACTCTTCATTCACATAAAACAAGTTAATCCCTGTCCATATTCAGGCATAACTTTATATATGAATGGGAAACAGAAAATTTACCCCAGGACTGCTCCCTGTACCACTAAGGGACAGCAGCAGGTCCTAAATCATTTATCCCATGCATGAGCTCCCAAATGGGACAGGATAATTCAAGCACAAAAGTGGAAATTAATGACCCGCATGGGCAGCTAGCCTAGTACTTAGCCATGAACCTCTGAATCTATGTCCAGTCAGAATGAATATTAGCCCCACTTTCTGATCATAATTAAATTAGATTGCTAAAGTATGGAAATAAAAATCATTTTCTTCTAATTTTGATTTTTTTCCCCTTGTTTTCTAAATATTTCACTTAACAGCATGGTTAAGACCAATCTGATTTTATCCATTCGCATCTATACTTAATGGGTTGATGCATTCACAATTTTGTCCTATATACCCTCTCCCACATGGGCTAATTACAGAGTAGGTAGGTGCAAATATTTAGAACTTCATCTGTAAAATATAGCAAAAAGGATCGGTACCACGGAGTATGGTGTGAAGATTAAAATGCTGATATAACTCCATAGCATAACATGACCGGGATCACGCTGATATAACTCCATAGTATAATGTGATCAGGATCATGCTGATATAACTCCATAGTATAATGTGATTAGGATCATGCTGATATAACTCCATAGTATAATGTGATCAGGATCATGCTGATATAACTCCATAGTATAACGTGATCAGGATCATGCAATATAACTCCATAGTATAATGTGATCAGGAACATGCTGATATAACTCCATAGTATACCATGATCAAGATCATGCTGGTATAACTCCATAGCATAACGTGATCAGGATCATGCTGATATAACTCCATAGTATAATGTGATCAGGATCATGCTGATATAACCCCATAGTATAACGTGATCAGGATCATGCTGATATAACTCCATAGTATAACGAGATCAGGATCATGCTGATGTAACTCCATAGTATAACGAGATCAGGATCTTGCTGATATAACTCCATAGTATAACGTGATCAGGATCATGCTGATATAACTCCTTAGTATAACGAGATCAGGATCATGTTGATATAACTCCATAGTATAACATGATCAGGATCATGCTGATATAATTCCTATTCAGACCCCCCACCTAGAAACAACTTAAACTTTATAACCATGACTATCACACAACTAAGTCTAGTCTGTCTTCTCATAATTCTTTACAACACCACAAGTTATCAATCTAGCAATATCCCTAAATGTAGTAGCACAACACTACATTATGCACTCTCGTATACAGACACCACACATTATAATAATATCAGCCCACAGTTATTCAAGAACTACATAACGGACCAATTCAGAACTAAAAACATATGCTCTCATTCCTACTCCAAAAAAACACAATACTTTCTCACACTCCTCACCAAACTCCAACATCTGTATAACCATTTTAACTCCAGGCTCACCATAAGTGGGGATATTCACCCCAACCCAGGCCCAAATCCATCCTGTCCAACACAAACTGCTCCAACACAAATGTCAGAACATAACACCGCCACTTTCTTCATCCCTGGGTAAATCAACAACAGCAGGAAAACCAACCATCTTTTAATGCTAAATATTAATATTAGAAGTATCAAAAATAAAATACCTGAACTCCAGGCCACAATAGCACACTACTCCCCAGACACAGTTGCTTTAACAGAAACCTGGCTAAATAAAAACATAGCTAACTCAGAAGTTCTCTCTACCAGCTACAATATCATTAGACAAGACAGACCACTTCGTAAAGGGGGTGGAACTGCCTTACTGTACAAGTCCAACTTAACTGTCCATCGATTACCAAACTCCTACCCCTCCCCCAATAATTGGGACATACTTATCTCACAACTTCAACTTCACCCTAAAAAGGTCATCACCACAATTGTGATCTATATTCCACCTGGTAATACACCTGCTAGCCTTGAAGACTTCTTATCCTGGTGTTCTTCCACATACTCACAAGAAACCCTTATTCTGGGGGACTTCAACCTAAATTGGTTCACCTGTATATCAGAACCATCAAGTAATCTAATAAATCTCCATGGCTACCAGCAGCTAGTCCAAATTCCAACTAGATGTGATAAAAAATCTAAAAGGGAATCCATCCTTGACTGGGTCCTAACTAACAACCCCACATTGTACCCTCACACAGGCAGTCTCCCAGACACCTCAAGTGACCACAACATAATATACTTTATACGTAGTAGAACAAGCATATGCAAAACCACTAACTATATATCCACTAGAAACACACAAAAATTATTTCCTGAAGTCCTCAACACTTTACTCTGTAACTGTGACTGGACCCCCCCTAAAAACCCTCCCACTTGACCAGGCTGTAGCATATTTCAACAAAATATTTCTACAACACCTAGACACTGTCACTCCATTGCGCAAAATCAAGGTTAGAACCTCTACATACCCCTAGCTCAGTAAAGAAACCAAACAAACCCTCAAGTCCAGAGACACTGCCTAGCTTCACTATAAAAAAAACAAAGAAACACAAAGCCTAACTAAGTACCAAGAACTGCGCAACCGTGCAAAAAAATGCATTAGGCTGGACAAAAAATCCTACTACACAACATTAAAAATTAAATACCAACACAACCTGCAAAAATTTCAATCAAAAGCATGCTCTCCAAACTAAAAACCTCATCAACAGCAGCCGACCTACTTCCCAGCTATTTCTTGAAACTCACAGCAGATGCTACTGCTAAACCAGTCTTCACTCTCATAAACAGATCAATTGTTGAAAACTATGTGCCCAAACTCTGGAAAATATCCTATGTTACACCCATACATAAAGGCGGGACCTCCACTGAACTTAATAACTACAGACCCATTGCTTTACTCTCCTCCCCTGGCCAAAATCCTAGAAAAATGCATCCATACTCAGATGCTAAACTATCTCCTAGACAGCAGCATCCTGTCACCTACTCAGCATGGTTTCAGACCTGTCCATAGTACCACTACAGCACTCCTCTGCTTCACAGACACAGTAAACCGTCTCAAAAATGAAGGCCTACAAGTGTGAACTCTTTTTTTGGATATGTCCAAAGCATTTGACACAGTCTCACACCAAATCCTGCTAAACAAACTAAACCAATATCATCTATCAAATTCCACTCTTACTTGGTTCCAAAGCTACTTAACTGACAGGTACCAAACTGTGAAATGGGAAAATTCTCTCTCTCCTCAGCTGCCCATAACTATAGGAGTCCCACAGGGTTCTATATTAGGACCACTACTATTCACAGTCTTCACAAATGACCTCCATACCTCCACACAGCATGCATCTATAATTCAGTATGCAGATGACACTACCTTAATCTGTGCTGCACAAAACATTCCCACCCTCCTGCAAACAACTCAACTATCATTCTCTGACGTTGAAAACTACCTTACCAAAGCCCAACTTATCCTCAATCCAAAGAAAACTCAGCTTATGATTATAACCAGTTCTAACAAAAACACTAACAGTCAATTCACTAACTACTCCACAAATGCTACTCCAATTGCTCCAGTGGCACAGGCTAAGCTACTGGGAATAACCATAGACTCCCACCTAAAATTTGATAGTCATCTCAACTTAACTATTAAATAAGTACATGCCAGACTGGAGTCACTCTACCGTATCAAACCATTTCTTACCAACAACACAAGATCAGCAATTGCTTGCTCCCAACTTCTATCCACCCTACTCTATGCATCTCTCATTCTGACTAATCTCAACAAAACTGAACTAAGCAAAATGGAAGCCTGCTATAACAGAATTGCCCACTTTGCTGCAAGTTGCTCATATAGAACTCATCACTGTACTGCTTTGAGGCAGCTCCACTGGCTTGAACTGCCCAACCTCCTAACCTATTATCAGCTCTGCCTCTGTCATTCTATCTATTACCTCCCCAATAAGTGTCCTGCCCTCAGAAACCTAGTACATCACTCAGCCAAAAGGCCTCTTAGATCATCAAGCAAACTACTACTAGAAGTCACCAACAGCTACAATAGCTTTGGGGATGCACTATATAGTAGTTCAGTGGCTAAAAAATGGAACTCTGTCCCTACTAGCATACAAAACACATCATCCAAAGCCTCCTTTAAAGACCTCATCAAGCAACATCTCAAGCAAAGTTGGCAGTGCCATGATTGCTCCCCAGGCTAGTGAAAGCGGATAACATATATATACTAAATCTAGAGCACTTGATAATAGTTTTCAGTCTTACTCACAAACACTGGCTAATCTACAATGTATGTACTGTTCTGTGTACTATGTATGTATTCTACCTATGTTCCAAATTCCAGCTGTACACCACAAATCTATTAATTACCTCTATTTTTAAAATTAATATTTTTTTGTTTGTTCTCTCCACTGTAACTGTTTATGTGCTGCATACCACTGTAAAAACATGCCTCTTGAAATTTGTGTGTATACTGATCATGTCTAAATAACTAAATGTGTCTGTAATTTTTCTTTGTGGAGCTTTTCTCCCCGGGTATCTGCTGAAAAAGGGCCTTTTCGGCTCAGTCAGACACCCCCGGTTAACAAATGTAAAATAAAATAAATAAATAGTATAACGCCATCAGGATCATCTGATATAACTCCATAGTATAACGAGATCAGTATAATGCTGATATAACTCCATAGTATAATGTGATCAAGATCATGCTGATATAACTCCATAGTATAACGAGATCAGTATAATGCTGATATAACTCCATAGTATAACGTGATCAGGATCATGCTGGTATAACTCCACAGTATAACGTGATCAGGATCATGCTGATATAACTCCATAGTATAACGAGATCAGTATAATGCTGATATAACTCCACAGTATAACGCGATCAGGATCATGCTGATATAACTCCATAGTATAACGTGATCAGGATCATGCTGATATAACTCCATAGTATAATGAGATCAGTATAATGCTGATATAACTCCATAGTATAACGTGATCAGGATCATGCTGATATAACTCCACAGTATAATGTGATCGGGATCATGCTGATATAACTCCATAGTATAACGTGCTCAGGATCATGCTGATATAACTCCATAGTATAATGTGATCAGGATCATGCTGATATAACTCCATAGTATAACGTGATCAGGATCATGCTGATATAACTGCATAGTATAACGTGATCAGGATCATGCTGATATAACTCCACAGTATAATGTAATCAGGATCATGCTGATATAACTCCATAGTATAACGTGATCAGGATCATGCTGATATAACTCCATAGTATAACGTGATCAGGATCATGCTGATATAACTCCAGAGTATAACGTGATCATGATCATGCTGATATAACTCCATAGTATAACGAGATCAGTATAATGATGATATAACTCCACAGTATAATGCGATCAGGATCATGATGATATAACTCCATAGTATAACGTGATCAGGATCATGCTGATATAACTCCATAGTATAACGAGATCAGTATAATGCTGATATAACTCCATAGTATAACGTGATCAGGATCATGCTGATATAACTCCACAGTATAATGTGATCGGGATCATGCTGATATAACTCCATAGTATAACGTGATCAGGATCATGCTGATATAACTCCATAGTATAACATGATCAGGATCATGCTGATATAACTCTATAGTATAACGCGATCAGGATCATGCTGATATAACTCCATAGTATAACGCGATCAGGATCATGCTGATATAACTCCATAGTATAACGCGATCAGGATCATGCTGATATAACTCCATAGTATAACGCGATCAGGATCATGCTGATATAACTCCATAGTATAACGAGATCAGTATAATGCTGATATAACTCCATAGTATAACGTGATCACGATCATGCTGATATAACTCCACAGTATAATGCGATCAGGATCATGCTGATATAACTCCACAGTATAATGTGATCGGGATCATGCTGATATAACTCCACAGTATAATGTGATCGGGATCATGCTGATATAACTCCATAGTATAACGTGATCAGGATCATGCTGATATAACTCCACAGTATAATGTGATCGGGATCATGTGCTATGCTTGAGTAACAAAATGAGGATCTTTAGAATCATAAGGCTGCATCCTCTAAAGTGTCCATGGCTTAAGCAGTAGATTTTCACTGTCACCTTTTATGGAAGTAACTCCTGAGTATAAGCTCCATTACTCTTTACTATAAGTAGGTATTATACTTACCAGCACTACTCTTGTCCTTCCTTCACTAGCCAGCCTCCTATTGGCACCATGTACATAACCTGATTGACAACTTTAATCCTGCTATGATGGAGCTAACTTGCAAAGATTTTTCTAACATAAACAGAACTTGCATGCAAGCTGTCTCATTATCCTGAGCATCAGTTTGTCATTAGCTTATAAACAACAAGCTTGACTGCCTTTCTGAGAACACATCTGACATACCCACAATGTATTATTTACAATGGAATGGAATGCTGCCTGTCCCAGTGGAGGCATATTTAGAATACGTTAGAAATTAGCTATGGGCCCTTTAATACAACTTGACTGTACATTTGCATGTGTGGCATGGAAACATGATTTGAAGACAGCACATAACAATTTATATACCCCAGTGTGTACATTAATTTGTGCAGGCAAAATAATAAACAAATGTATCTGGATGTAATGGACAAACAAAAACATTTTTGAAGATCACAATGTTTTCATATTAAATAAGCAGTTTAAGAACTCTGCTTAAAACGTTCCAAAGGATTGATGGTTAGACAATACCTTAGATGTTTTATGACTAAAGTTTCTGACTGGATGTTTAGCCATTTCACCCTGTTCAGTGACTCACAGCATTATCATAATGATGGTTATCAAATGCCAGTGGAGTATAATCTTTGTTTAAGCTGATCTACAGGTACTCCTTATTGATTCATTCTCCATTTCCCAGTAATGCCCAGTGTAACTCTGCTTTTGGACATATGTAGTATATAGTAATGTCATCAGAACAAAAACACATTCAGAATCTGTGGTGTAGAAGATCTACTCTATCCAGATACTGTAATATTACAAATGCTTTCCTCTCCCTGCTCTTTAGTGGATGATATTTAATGCAGGTTACCATAGTAACAGTAGTATCAGGTATATGATGTTACAAAGTGTAGCCTTGCCCATCGAACGGCTTCCCTTCCAGGATCACCTCAAAGATGCTGTGTCTATTAGAAGAAAATATATTTTTTAATTATAGGAGATACAAAAATGATGAACCTTTAACAGACAATTATTGTATGGAATGAATGACAAATCAAACTCATCACATGGACAATAAAAAGCCACAGGCATGACAGATCCATTGCATGGTGGGATAATGACACGACTATGACCCAGTCTACCAGGTGTATCTGCCTAGTCCTGGTGGCTGGAGCCACAGCTGGTTCCTTTTTTTTGGTCTGGACAAATTAGAAGTCTAGTTTGCTTGAAAATGGTATGAGAAATAGTATTCATACCTCTCAACTGTTTGATATTTCTCAGACACTACAGCTTGTGACTTCAATAACAGGTCGCCATGAAATACAGGGTGCTTCCTTTCAATTACAATTATTTATATTTTTGCTATCCTCTCCCCGTCATCTGCCTGCTGCTTGTCAGAGTCATTGGTGCAATGGATCTCCACATATGGTGATTGTGCAATCCAAGAGGCATCACTGTTTTGTTTTAGTGACTACTGGTTAGCTTGAAAACGTGGACCTGAAAGAGTTCTAGCATCATGGCTGTTTGCTTTGTTAGGCATTATGTGTGTTCAGTTAGACATTATCCTAGGACTAACTCTACAGTTCCTGGTGGCTGAAACTAGCTGTATTTTGTTAAGTTGAGGCAATGTATGTGTACTGCAAATTATATAACTACACCAGAACTCAAGGTAAACCCTCGAAAGGAGGTAGTTATTCCTGAATCTTATTATAGTAACAGATGAACCTGCCTTGTAGTTTACTTTGACAACTGAAACTTGTTAATTAATGTCCTTTTCCATTGTCAATTAAGGAGATTTGAAGCTTTTGCCACCACAGCAGAAAATAGAATATTTCAAATAATGTCAGAGATGTTGCATAATTGAGGGCAGCTCACTAGGTTTCCAAGTTATTCTTCCCTGAAAGTCAGATTCCCAAGATACAAGGTGCTGAAAATCAAACCGCAGATGGCTGTTTGCTGTTTTGAAATCAATGGTGGTGTACTAGTGCAGTTTCTATATACGAGTTCTATATAGTTTGTTGAGTGGAAGTAGCTAATCTTTTTCACCATGACTTTGACACAACACTGAAAAAACTGCTAACTGAACTTTAAAATTTCTAAGATATTGTATTAAAAACAACAGTCTTTTGTTCAATTTTCCTGGTGTAGGGCAGAGACACAGCTAATTAGTTTTCTATTGCATCATTAATGGACAGTTATAAACTACATTTGTTTTTGTCCACAGAATACTCGAAACATTGTGGTTTGCATTAGTAGGCATTTTTTATCTTTGGCTAACTATTATCCCAGGAATATAGCTCTGTGATTCCTGGTGTCTGAAAGTAGAGTTGTTAAATTTGAAGCGATGAGTGAATTGTGGATGGTAGATACTGAACTTTAGGCACTGAAGTAGTAAATGTGAACTGAAAAGTAAAATTCATTTTGATTGTTTAGCAACTTATTTAGCTAAGTGGTGAAAAGCAAATGGATTTAACAAACCGAAGATCTGGTAGTTAATTCCTTTTTAATGATATCCTGCACTTTATTCATCCCCTTGCCAATATTATGCATGGCTCTAGGAATCCACTCCGTAATGAGTGTGTTACAGGAGTTGACAATTTACAACTGATAGAAAGAAACATGAACAATGACTCACAAAATGATGGTTTCTTGAAGAAATGAAGATGCTGAGTTTCTTTGTGGAGCCAGTCATTTTCTTTTATCAGTACAGAGTACATGTTAGACTTACAAGCTTCAGATGACCTTGCTGTATGCCACAAAAGGGCAACATGCTGTCTCAGTGATTATTCACCACTCTTCAGTGTACTGTCAGCATGGAGTTTGACTATTTAAATATTCCCCCTGTGTCCGTATCAGTGTTTCTTGGGTACTCTGGTTTCCTTCTAAAACCAAGTATGTTGTTAGGCTGTTCTGTACTGTCTAATCATACTGCATTTACCCTAGCCTTTGTAGCAGTGGCTGTGGTTGAAAAAGAGCCAGCTCATGTTTCCATTTTATTACAGGGAAAAACAGGAAGACAAAACATTTGCATTATTCTAATAGTCTCTAGTAGTATAGCATGGCATCTTGAGTATGTCAATTTAAAGCAGAGCACAGGTCTTGGGTCATCACCATTGCTTTGTGTATCTGTGTGTGTGTGTGTGTGTGTGTGTGTGTGTGTGTGTGTGTGTGTGTGTGTGTGTGTGTGTGTGTGTGTGTGTGTGTGTGTGTGTGTTTGTGTGTGTCTGTGTGTGTGTGTGCATGAGTGTGTGTGTGTGTGTGTGTGTGTGTGTGTGTGTGTGTGTGTGTGTGTGTGTGTGTGTGTGTGTGTGTGTGTGTTATGTATATGCTCTTGAACATGACTAATTCAAATTTTTAATATAGCTTAAACTACATTAAACCCTAAACATAAAATGAAAAAACTAAAAATGTAAAAATCAAGAAAAATAGTGTTATTGCAAGGGTGGCAAGACCCCCCCATACCGTGTAATACCACACACCATCAGTATACCAACTCTGAGATCACACAACAGAGGGGAAAAGGCAACCTTCCATAATGCACTGTGTGCGATCTTGCACAGCCCACCTACGTGCTGATAACACTGTAACGGAATCTTGTGAAAGATATCACCGAAGTGACATGCACATGATCAAATTACTGCATCCATCAATGTACTAAGCATCGAGCTAATGCAGGAAATACAAAGTTAGACCATGTGTATGTAAAGATATGAATGAAATCCTACATGCACGCCTTTGCACACACAAGCACACACGCACATACACACACGTATATATATATATATATATATATATATATATATATATATATATATATATATATATATAAAACATGTGTGTGTGTGTGTGTGTGTGAACAACCCCTTGATTGTTTTTGTACTCAGGTCATCTCATCAGTTCCCTTTCCTCTCCACCAGCATAAGCAAATACAGATCCAGAAATCTTTCTTTATACATCTTATGTATATTTGTTAGTGGCTTGTTTTAAGGTAGTAGACTATATTGTGTCTTGTAAGTGTCTTCATGTGTGTGTGTGTGTGTGTGTGTGTGTGTGTGTGTGTGTGTGTGTGTGTGTGTGTGTGTGTGTGTGTGTGCGCGCGTGTGTGTTCACGTTACCCAACTTCCTCAACTATGCTTATCCTGAATAAAATATAATTATACTGGTTATGACATCTTCAACCTGAGACGTATGATGGCATTTCTACTGTCTACTTTTTTGTTACTATTTGCTGAAAAGAAGGATTTTAAAAGAATACAGTCTAGAAAATGGTATTTCTTAATTTGCAATAATGGACAGAAAACGTCACCTTGTAGGCCATCCATTTCCAGTCAACAGCATGATAGTTTATTATTTTTTTTCAGTCCACTTGTGTAGTTGAGAGTTTTTCAACCAAGGCAGGGTGCCATTGAAATGCAAGGGAGGAACTCTTAAGCTGCAGAAGTGGGAAGACAAGCTGACTCTAATTACTTGGCCTATAAGGTTTTATGTACTCTTGCAGCTTGTAGAATAGAAGGAGCTCTGGTCTAACTATTTAATTTCATGCCTGGAATTAAATTTGATTTACAGAATTTCATTGTAGCTCTGTGCCATAGATAAAGAAAAAACTGATATGCAGCATTATTTTACTTGCATGTAGTATATAGAATGTGTAACTCAGTGTTTGCTGTAAATAAAACTGTTGATGGAAGGGGGATTTGGAATGGAAGGAGACAAGCTTGGGTTTCTTTAAAACTGGTGGGTAATATGATTGTACATTTGCAAAGTGTTTGCATTGTTGGGAGACAAATAGCAGCACTAAACTATATAGGGCAAACAAAAGCATAATTTTTGTTGGAGGTCCTGGGTCATTTGATTAACGGCTGTGCTTATAGACATTATCATAACTGTGGGGAGAAGGGATATTCTATAAAATCATGTGTACTGAAATATTATAAAAGTTGTATGAAGGCAGATATATAGTTTGACTGCCCAGATACAGAACTTGTAAATATTTCCAAAAAAAGAACAGCCCTTAATAGCTAGCTAAACTGAGCAAAAACAGTAGGGGTTGTTGAAAAGAAGAAGATTGCTGAAGAAATGAAAGGGCAGAGAAACAAGTGAAAGTTTCCTGCAGGGGAAAGCGGGTGGGGACACTGTATTTATAGAGTTATAAAGCAGGTGGGGACACTGTATTTATAAAGTTATAAAGCAGGTGGGGACACTGTATTTATAGAGTTATAAAGCAGGTGGGGACACTGTATTTATAGAGTTATAAAGCAGGTGGGGACACTGTATTTATAGAGTTACAAAGCAGGTGGGGACACTGCATTTATAGAGTTATAAAGCAGGTGGGGACACTGTATTTATAGAGTTATAAAGCAGGTGGGGACACTGCATTTATAGAGTTAAAAAGCAGGTGGGGACACTGCATTTATAGAGTTATAAAGCAGGTGGGGACAGTGCATTTATAGAGTTATAAAGCAGGTGGGGACACTGCATTTATAGAGTTATAAAGCAGGTGGGGACACTGCATTTATAGAGTTATAAAACAGGTGGGGACACCGCATTTATAGAGTTATAAAGCAGGTGGGGACACTGTATTAATAGTTATAAAGCAGGTGGGGACACTGTATTTATAGAGTTATAAAGCAGGTGGGGACACTGCATTTATAGAGTTATAAAGCAGGTGGGGACACTGCATTTATAGAGTTATAAAGCAGGTGGGGACACTGCATTTATAGAGTTATAAAACAGGTGGGGACACTGCATTTATAGAGTTATAAAGCAGGTGGGGACACTGTATTTATAGTTATAAAGCAGGTGGGGACACTGTATATATAGAATTATAAAACAGGTGGGGACACTGCATTTATAGAGTTATAAAGCAGGTGGGAACACTGTATTTATAGAGTTATAAAGCAGGTGGGAACACTGTATTTATAGAGTTAAAAAGCAGGTGGGGACACTGCATTTATAGAGTTATAAAGCACGTGGGGACACTGCATTTATAGAGTTATAAAGCAGGTGGGGACACTGCATTTATAGAGTTATAAAGCAGGTGGGGACACTGTATTTATAGAGTTAAAAAGCAGGTAGGGACACTGTATTTATAGAGTTATAAAGCAGGTGGGGACACTGTATTTATAGAGTTATAAAGCAGGTGGGGACACTGTATTTATAGAGTTATAAAGCAGGTGGGGACACTGCATTTATAGAGTTATAAAGCAGGTGGGGACACTGCATTTATAGAGTTATAAAGCAGGTGGGGACACTGTATTTATAGAGTTATAAAGCAGGTGGGGACACTGCATTTATAGAGTTATAAAGCAGGTGGGGACACTGCATTTATAGAGTTATAAAGCAGGTGGGGACACTGTATTTATAGAGTTATAAAGCAGGTGGGGACACTGTATTTATAGAGTTATAAAGCAGGTGGGGACACTGTATTTATAGAGTTATAAAGCAGGTGGGGACACTGCATTTATAGAGTTATAAAGCAGGTGGGGACACTGCATTTATAGAGTTATAAAGCAGGTGGGGACACTGTATTTATAGAGTTATAAAGCAGGTGGGGACACTGTATTTATAGAGTTATAAAGCAGGTGGGGACACTGCATTTATAGAGTTATAAAGCAGGTGGGGACACTGCATTTATAGAGTTATAAAGCAGGTGGGGACACTGCATTTATAGAGTTATAAAGCAGGTGGGGACACTGCATTTATAGAGTTATAAAGCAGGTGGTGACACTGCATTTATAGAGTTATAAAGCAGGTGGGGACACTGCATTTATAGAGTTATAAAGCAGGTGGGGACACTGCATTTATAGAGTTATAAAGCAGGTGGGGACACTGCATTTATAGAGTTATAAAGCAGGTGGGGACACTGCATTTATAGAGTTATAAAGCAGGTGGGGACACTGCATTTATAGAGTTATAAAGCAGCTGGGGACACTGCATTTATAGAGTTATAAAGCAGGTGGGGACACTGCATTTATAGAGTTATAAAGCAGGTGGGGACACTGTATTTATAGAGTTATAAAGCAGGTGGGGACACTGCATTTATAGAGTTATAAAGCAGATGGGGACACTGCATTTATAGAGTTTTAAAGCAGGTGGGGACACTGCATTTATAGAGTTATAAAGCAGGTGGGGACACTGCATTTATAGTTATAAAGCAGGTGGGGACACTGCATTTAAAGTTATAAAGCAGGTGGGAACACTGCATTTATAGAGTTATAAAGCAGGTGGGGACACTGCATTTATAGAGTTATAAAGCAGGTGGGGACACTGCATCTATAGAGTTATAAAGCAGGTGGGGACACTGCATTTATAGAGTTATAAAGCAGGTGGGGACACTGTATCTGTAGAGTTAAACACCCATGGTAAAGAAATACAATGCATTTGTGACTTTATACTCTGTAGAATGGAGAAAGACAAGCTCAGATCAACTGTGTATGGGGGGGGGGGCTGTATGAAAATATAAAAGAAAAAGATTGAAAAAATGCCCAAAGAAGGAAGAGAAAAGTGAAAGGAGAGTTGAAGAGTGAAAAGCATTTTGGAGAATTTAATAAGACTGATTGTATTCAGATAGGTGCAAGCTTTGAATTATGATGCTATAGCATTGCTTGATGTGCACTGCCTTCCACAATTTATAAGGATAAAGATTGCAAAGCTGTGGGGATGTGGGCCTTAAACCCATTTGGACAGGTTACTATCAAAATGTGAGACATCTCTTTTCATGATTCATGTGCCTCAACATGCTTAGTATTGAAAAATAGTTATGTTCAAGGGTGTTTTATATGTTAAGCCAGGAAGGGGAGTGCTTATAGATGACTTTGTACAGACAGATAAATAAGGATTCCTAATAATGTATGCCAGTGCAGCAGTATGAGGATGTGTGTGCTATTTACTAAACTGAAACAACGTGCAACTGTATATATGCCCAACAAGCCCTTTATACTTTTTGGGTAGCTGAACTGTGACATGAGAGATAGATGCAGAAAGACATTTTGAGATGTAAAGATATATCAGGTAATGTTGCAGTCTGGAAGTTTTCAGGTAGGACAAAATATGATTATATGTAATAAAGGCTAGGCCTTGGGACAGAAATTACTTTCTGTTTTTCAGATTGTCTCAACGAAGTGGAAAGTAGCAGGTTTTTAAACCATTGCACAACATGGGGAATATTTAGGAAAGATATAGCTAAATTTCTGATGGGGAAGGGAAGTAAGAGATTTGCAGACTGGACAGACACTGAAGAGTGGGGAGATAGAATTAATGAATTGTAGAGACATTCATAGTGAATGATATCAGTGCAAAGTGGATAGCACTTAAAAATGTAAAACTGGATATTTGTAACATGAAAGAGCATGCCTTAAAGAAAAAAAAGGAGAGATATAGTGCTTTGTTAGATTTTATGTAGATGTTGAATAGAAATGATGAATACAGCAAGCAATTTTCATGCTAACATGGAAAGGATGAAAACCATACTAAGAAATCAAAAACACAATGCATAGAACAAAAAAGGAGGTACTGCCTTTCCTTGGTAGAAATACTGTAAAGAAGAGAACTATTTAGACTGTTTGGTGGATGGAGGGGTGATAGATGAAACTTCCTACTTAACTTCTTAAATCTAAGCACACCCACTGGTTACATTCCTGGAGAAAGGAACACAGCCACTGTAATGCCATTACACAAGGGTGGCCTGACCGTGGACTCTGGTAACTATATACCTATTAGTCTTACTAGTCTCATATTTAAAGCTGTGGAACCTATTAATCTGGACAATGAAAAATTCTTAACCCTAGATCCTCATTAATTTGGCCTTGTCAAAGGAAGGTCCTACACTTTCAGTTCATTCATTTCTTTGATAAAGAAATTAAAGCAGTTGATAGCAGTTATGCAGTGCATGCAGCGTATATATGCTTGGCAGGCCTTTGACACTATTCTCCATGCAGGCTTTATAGACAGACTTGTAAATAAGAAAATAAATTGTTATGTTGCACAGTGGATAGCTAACTTGTTGTCTGACAGAAATCATTTGGTTAGATGCAGTAGCCACTTCTGAAAGCAATAAACGTTACCAGTGGTATATCACAGAGCTCTGTGTTGGGTCCTATCATATTTAGCATCTATTTTTTTCTGACCTTAAGGCCACAACTCCTAGTCTATGGTCAGCCAACCTTACAGATGCACAGGGCTGACCCCCTCCAAAACTAAAAAGAAAAAAAAAGAAACATAAACATCAGAAAGTTGACTCAGCTTTCTGTTTTACTTCCTGATTTTCAGAACTCCTAGTTTCATAGGTTCATAGGTGTTTACTAGGCTAATGACCACATGTAGCCGAAATCTCTGACAAGTTCTAATGCCCTTAATAAGTGTAAGCATGGGCCTGGGAGATGAACCATTTACAGGTTACCTGTGTCCGTTAGAGACATAGGTGCCAAATCAGGGATGAATTTCCGGTTTGTCATCCAATTCTCCAAGTTCCACTTGAATTGGGTTAGGGAGGAACTCTGCTTCATATGGATAGGGATCCTGTTCCATAGATGGGGTAGTTTCTGGGATACATACCTATCTCTCCAGCAGGTCCTATTTATTTCACAGGCAAGGTTTAATTCTTTAGAATACATAATTCTGGTGCTGTTTGTTTTGAGGATATGCAGGAGGTCCATCAGAGTGGGGTCTGACAATGCCTTATATGCCAGGGATAGATCTCCCCTCAAAAGACTGTAGGAGACAGAATACAGGGATAAGGCCTTGAGGCAGTCTGCACATGATGTTTTACTTATGCCCTGTATTATTTTAGTGAGGAATCTCTGTGGACAATCCAACTGTTGGATATGCCTGCTTAGGTACATACCAAAGGAGGCATTGTACTCAATGATAGGTCTAGTGAATGCCAAATAGAGTGGAGCAATAGCTTCCTTGGACTTAGATGCAATACCTTTGTTTATAAGTTGCGCATCATAGAATGATTTCCTCACCACTGTAGACACATGATGATCAAAGGCCAGATTACTATCTACATGTCTCCCTATGTCCCTGACTATTGGATCAACTCTAAGGGGTGTGTTGTCAATATGATAGTTACCAGGCATTGATGACTTCCTGAAGGATACTATTATGCATTTCTTGGCATTTAGTTTTAGTCCATGGCTCTGACACCAGTTACTTGTCTGTGTCAGCCCCTCCTGGAGAACATTTGTGTAAGTGTGAGATTCACTGACAGCTCCTAATTTGCAATCATCTGCAAATTTAGTCAGCCAGAGACCACTGCCATTGGCCTTGACTTCTGAGAAGTAAATGCTAAAAAGGAGTAGTCCAACGACTGATCCCTGAGAGACTCCACTTGTGAGTGGCCTCTTTGTGGAGGTGGACTCCCCCAACTCTAACTTCCTGAGTCCTGTTTGTGAGAAAGTTGGCTATCCACCGGATGACATACGGGTTTGTACCTAACCTTTTGAGTTTGTCAACAATGCCCAAGTGGGATATTATGTCAAATGCCTTGGCCAGGTCAAAGTAGGTAGTGTGAACGATTTTGCACTCATCCATTGCTTTGGTCACCTTCTAAAAGAAGCCCACCAGGTTGAGTAGGCATGATCTGCCCTTGATGAAGCCAAACTGTGTTGAATCCAGTGTCTGGAGGTTTACTATATCTCTGCTGATCATCTCCATGATAATGCTTTCCATGGCTTTACATATATGAGTAGTGAGACTTATGGGTCTGTAGTTTCCAGGGTCTGTAGATGGACCACTTTTGTGGATCATTGAGATTGAAAAGGGACCAAGGAGCAATACACCTATCTGGTTAATAAAAATTGCCAATAGCTAAATAGCTATCTGTCTGTCTATCTAAAATCAGTGTTTGCCAGACATGTCATCCCAGAAGTCCTATTTTCTGATAATATACCTCAATCTTCACTGCACAGACTCACTGAGTTTTCAGACAGTTATTGGTTGAGACATGTCAAAAACAGCAAAACATTTACCCAGAACAATGTGGAGTACAAGTATCATTTATTTATTTATTTTATTTATCATTTGTTGACTGGGAAAGTCCGACTAAGACATAGCCTATTTTCAGCGGAGGCTTGGGGAGAAACGCTCCAGATGCATGTCTTTGGATTGTGGGAGGAAACAGGAGCACCCGGAGGAAACCCATGCAAATGCAGGATAAACATACAAGCAAGCTCCACATAGAAGGCACCCCAGCCAAGAATCGAACCGGAGAACTTCTTGCTGTGAGGTGACGATGTTAACTGCTGCACCACTGCACTGCCCAAATACCATATTCAAATAGACATAAATATACTCCAAAAAGCTACCGGATTCTTACCTAACACTTTTCACTTACACAAAAACTGATTTAGCCAATGGGTACAGTGTGGTACCATTTCTGATGGGGCAGACATCTCACCATGGTGCCTCAGCTTCCATCTTTGAGATCCCTGAACTTCCTGGACAGACAGCTGTAGTTACTACATAGAAAATGAGATGCAGGCATGTGTTATACTTCAATATGTGGCACCATCAAGATATCTGAGTTTGCATGAATCTGGACAGGCGGTATAACTTATAAATATTAAAACCAGCCATGGATCTGTGGTGCCCTCCAGAATTCTATTAAAAACTGAGAGGGTGATATGGAGATAGTAAATCATATAGCTAGCCACCGAAGAGCACATCATTAACCAGCAGTCTATTACAACAACAAGATGTGGCACAGAAGTGACCGAGCCTAATATGTGGGACAGCAGTTACTGACCCTAAGATGTGGCAGAGCAGTGACTGAGCCTAAGATGTAGCACAGCAGTGACAGAACAGAAGATGTGGCACAGCAGTGACAGAGCAGAAGATGTGGCACAGCAGTGACTGAGCCTACAATGTGGTACAGCAGTGACTGAGCTTACGATGTGGTAGAGCAATGACTGAGCAGAAGATGTGGCACAGCAGTGACTGAGCAGAAGATGTGGCACAGCAGTGACTGAGCAGATGATGTGGCACAGCAGTGACTGAGCAGATGATGTGGCACAGCAGTGACTGAGCCTAAGATGTGGCACAGCAGTGACTGAGCCCAAGATGTGGCACAGCAGTGAATGAGCCTAAGATGTGGCACAGCAGTGACTGAGCCTAAGAGTCTTGATTTATAAAGTTAATGTAGATTTGCAGTAGAATGTTAATTAAATTGTTGGAATGAGGTTTAGAATGGTTGCAGACAAATGTAAATGTTCATTGGGATTCCTGAAACTTTGTAGTTCAACTTTAATTACGTAAAAGAATAAAAGAAGTGGAGACGTCACATAATAATTTTAATTTGATGACAAGCAAAGCTAGAAATGTCAAGCATGTGGCTTGCTAGGGTTAGGATTGAGTAGTTTTAACCTAGTGACTACATGAATGATTATTCAAACAAGTATGTTTTCTATCTGCTTTGTTTTTATTTTACCCAATAGAATGTTTATTGAATCATGTGAAAACATTTTTGCACATTAAACATCAAACATATATCACACCAAATCCATCATCCAAGCAATAAAAATAAAATGTAAAATAGTATACAATTAACATATTACAGACATTCTCTCCTCATTAGTAACAACCGTCATCTGAACAAAAGAGACTGTATAGTCAGCGCCTTCCCCTAATGGTGAACATTTAATTTTCCATTATTGTGACAGATAAATGTAGAACTTGCCTGTGTGTACAAAGTGAGACTGAGATAAGAATTATATATCATTATGACATAGGTTCAAACTCTGACCACATCCACATATCAATTTTACTTCTTGACCAAACACTGTGGCTTTGCCAAGTGCTTCTACTTTATTCCAGAGTTTAAAAATAGAGGAGTGAAATACCTGTAGAATAATTCTTATTCATGTAGCTATCGTTCTGCCTAATTTGACTCCAGGTGAAGGAATCTGCAATAACCAGTAACAGACATGCCTGTTAGGTAGCAAGGATTTTTCAAATGTGAAATGACATTAGACAATTTTAAATAGGTAAACTTTGTTTTATTTCCTTGCTCTCCCACATCATGTGAGTATAATCAGCAAGCTCAACATCTTATCCTCAATATCTAGACTCATACCCTTGTTGTTTCTTCTTCCTAAATCTATCAGTGTAGTAATGCCAGGTAGGAATGAGCTTCATGTTAGTAAATTGTATGAGAGCAGAAACCTTGTTGTTTGCATAGAAAGAAAAGAAATGGTTCCACTCCTTCCCCAGTACATTGCAGGAATATCCCCAGTGTAATCTGATCTGTATAAAAGAGTTCAGTTCCATGCCTATAATAATCTTAAAGATTTGCCTGGCTTCACCGACTTTAAGAAATCTACCCGATATTGTCTTCTTGCCTAACTCTACTTTGAGCACCTGTAGACCATGCATTATCTATTATTTGTCTACCCCTCCCTATACTTGATGTAAATTGGAAACATTGCCACCAGGGAATATTCTGCCCATATGTGTTTCTCTGCTGTAGCATTTGGAAAGGACAGAAAACTGCATTTACATCCCAGTATCTAGCATATGATATATACCCTATTTTATCCAAGTTTTCCAAACCACTATATCTGCATTTATTTTGAATAGGGGATAAGCCCAAATCCTCATTCCTAACCATATCCTTTCCTCTGATTATCTAGGCTCATGACTGAGGAAACATCTCTGCTCAAACCTCTTCTCCAACCTACCTAGCTACTTAGGTACCGGATTTGTTGGAAGTTATTTTATATAATGTCAATATTATGAATATTCAGTTGCAATAGTACTTGATAATCTACTGGCTTCTAAAAAGTTTAATGCCAAAATGCCCCATTGCTTCAGCTTCCAAGAATAGCATAAAGAGGGGTTCTATCAACTCCTCCTGATGTAGATTATAAAACTCCATATTTATCCCATCTAACCCTAGATCTCCTTTTAGCGATAGAGATTGAATGGCTCTTCCAATCTCATTCTTGTCAATAGGTTTGGCTGACGGGTCTTTGTCAATTATTAAAGTAGTATTCAGGTACAGTGACTTGATGTATTATAATCAATATCACTCAATCTGTTTATGTTTAGGTATAAAGAGGGGGTTAATAACTCATCTGCAAATATTTGTTAATTTTGAATGGGTCCATTGTAGTATGGTCTTCTGGGATGCACACATGCTGAATGATAAACTCCCTTACTTTTTCCTAACATCTCATAACAATAACTTTGGCAGATGCAATGCCTTTATCCCAATTTCTTCATCTACACCTCTGCCATTTATTATGGATATGGTTCACCTGTAGGGCTTTATACTCTTTTTTCAACATTGTTAGAGTATGAAATGTGACCTTGTCTGTATATCTACTAAATCTAAATCTGTGCTTTATTATTTGAGTTTTCTCCTCTAACCCATTCAAACTCAAATCACTATTAGGCTTATCTGCTTTAGTAAGTTGTTGACTCCAGTATTGGAAATATTTAAAATCACTCTATCTCCAAAGAGAGGGGTAATTACCTTGACACATTTGTCCCAAAAATAGTCAAAGCAACGCCAAATGTTTCCCAAATGACTTTTACCTGAAACGGCAAGTGATCGATTCTCTTTTAAAATGTGTTAGTCCTAATTGAGCTTAATGTAAGAGATACCATTATCATACTATGATCTGAGAAGGTAGTAGGGCAGCACAGTAGCACAGTGGATAGCATTGTCTCCTCACAGCAAGTGGCTCTCCTAGTTCAGTTCTTAGCTGGGGCGCCTTCTGTCTGTGGGCTTCCTCCAATTGCTCTGGTTTCCTTCCACATTCCAAAGACATGCAATAGGTGGACTGGATACTCTAAATTTGACACAGGTGTGAGTGTGGGCATGAGTGTGTGGCATGAAAGAACAACTGTGGCAGGGTTAGTCACTTGGTGGTGTGAACTTTAGGTCTATATGATTGTCACTATTGAAGTGACACCCTGACACCTTGTGCAAAAATGGGAAAAAAGGGTTTGTGGATGGATAGATCTGAGCGGGTATTTGCCCCAATATCTGTTCGATCCACTTGAGAGCTCAAGTGTTGTGAGATCCAACACATGTATATCCTGCTGGCTATATCCCTGAGCAGTTAAACTATATAAATGCCATATATCATGGGTTCCTCGCCCTCCAGCCATCTATTAAATTCCATTTCCGACTGATTGCCTTAGACATCATTGTGGCCGTAGGTGTTTTTAATATTCTGTAGGCATTCCAGATAATCAAGGATCAAGGGTCATGCTAAAATCTCCTCTACATTGTTCTGTCTTTGCAGTATGTGCTGTCTTCATTTAAGCTTATATCAATTGTGTCTGTACTGCACACACTAAACAGACTATGAAATTATAACCACTATTCAGAGAGAGCTATGTTAAAAGTGTTTGCAGTAGACATTAAATGAGTGTCAAAAGAAATAAATTGTATTTAAATGACAAAATGTGGTTGTTTAAATAACCGCACAGGCAGTGAAAAGTAAAGGCCTATTTTGTAAGGATCACAGAAACTGCCACAATGGAACATGATTAAACGTTAGTACAAGAGAGTGGGAAATAGCAAAACAATAATTTGTCAAAGCCAAATATATGGTCAAAGCTAAGGTAGTTTCAAGAAAATGCTCAAGGATAGAAAACTATTAGAGTTAGCAGACTATGACTGCACCCAGTCAAGAAGTCTGAATTTATGAGACGCTGCAAAGCTGATTTTGACCTGCACTTGAAAAATGTTTAGTTGTGGATAAAACAGAAATCAGTGCTGTCTGTATAGAAACACTTATAAATGTCCCTTTCATGCTGTGGTTTGGGGAAATGTCTTTATAATTTGATAGAGTTCAGTACAGCAAAAAAATGCAAAACTAAGAGTCAAGGTTTACTAGAATGAAAGTAGATTCCTAATAAAACTGTGAATAGATGAGGTAGATTTTCCTAGCATAATTGTATTATGGCTCAGTTAATACATTATGCCATTACTGTTATATAATTCCATCATGAAATAAGCCCTCATGGTCACTGTTCAAAATCACCGTTATTGACAGATCTGCACAATGATGATGTTAATAGGGTCACATACTGGTATTTTGTAAACATCTGGTCAAATGCAAAAGCCTAGTGCAAATTATGTGTGAACACTTCCTAAACTATGTACATAAGTTTCTAGCAGAAGGAGAATCATTGCTTATACAGTCCATCAGATGTATGCAGCAAGCATCCTGTATTAGTCCCTGTCTTTCTCCACACAAACAAAACACAAAACTAGGAACAAATAAATAAAAACAAATGAACAGACTTTGACAGAGGAATTCTTTAATGGTTGTTAAGCACTTTCATTCAATAGCACTTCATCAGAACAATAAACCATTTAACATAGTTTAAAACACATACCCTATATATACCCCTCATGGTGTGTCAGATGATACATAATAACCGATGAATATCAAACATAAAACATAAAAGCTTAATATGATTTAAATTATAAAATGTATGACTAATAAATTGCCTAGCACCATAAAACATCAGTTTTAATACTGAACTAATACAACAATTATCATTTAGCCCAGGGTAATTGTAGGCATTTAAAAAAAGCTGCCATCTCAACTCATTTCTATCCACATGTTCATCAACTACCCATCCTTGCAAATCTCTTTTAACTTGCCCAGTAATTAAAAAATTAAAACTGTGTGTGTCATATTTTTCTGCGTGCCTATAAAGGGCATTAGTGGATTTTTTATTTCTAATGTCTAAAATGTGCTCGTATATACTTCTTTTAAATTGCCTACTAGTTTTTCCAATGTAAAATGCAGAGCATTGATTACATTGGGCTAGGTAAACAAC
Source organism: Protopterus annectens (assembly GCF_019279795.1). NCBI lineage: Eukaryota > Metazoa > Chordata > Ceratodontiformes > Protopteridae > Protopterus > Protopterus annectens. The sequence goes on from NC_056744.1 coordinate 1,271,180,197, forward strand.
ATTCGCTGTATTACAAGAAAACGACCCTTTAATATTGTATTACTAAACATTTTTCAAGTGCAGGTCAAAACCACAAGGGTGGGAGACTTAAACCTTGACACGGTTATTAATAGAACATGCTGGAGGGACAGATTCATCACCCAGAGACTCCCTATGCTGTGGAAAAAAATCCCGGTACATGTGAGGCAGAGCACCTCGCTGGCCTTGTTCAAGAGGAATCTTGACCAATGGATGGGGGATCGCAGATATACCCCAGGGATTACTTCAGTGTCACTGCTTGACAGAGGCACAGCAAAATAATAGGCATAGTTTTATTCAAACTAAAGGGGTGGCGAAAGCCAAATAACTATGGGCTAGGCTTATAAATGCCCTTGGGCAGATAGCCTAGTATGAACCTATGAACCTATGAACCTATGTTTTATTCCTGACATTGAAGACGTCAGTACCATTAATATAATGACATGATGAGCAACATCCTCATTTTTTGGTACCAAAATAAGACTGTGTAGTTGTTATTACACTACTAGATCTCTTTTCCAAACAAGATTTCAAAGATTTGTCCATTTTATAAACCACAATTGGTTTATCACCTACTTTTTTAGCCGCATCACAATTGTTTAAAAACACATGCCAATTTTTATAAATACTTTCATAGATAGAATGACTATCTAAGGTATAGGCTGTAATAAAACTAGAACCATACCTACTATGTTGACTATCCAACTGATCTACAGTCTGGATAACATCTGTTTGTATTCCACAACCCCCCACAATAGGTGCATAGAAACCATTGTTTCTCATAGTAACAACTTCATTACATATATCCATTAACAATTGTTCAGGGTAACCCCTTCTTCGAAACATATCCAATACATTATCGATTTCCATATTAAATTGGTCAATATTAGATACCATTTTTGAAATATGGACTAGCTGGCCTTTAACCACTGCTTTTTTTGATGTCTCGGATGCCAGCTGTAATAATTCAGATATGTATTGGAGTAGGTAGTTTTCTCATAAATAGTCAAATAAAAACACTTATTGGGGGTATCCTTTCCAATTTCAACATCTAAAAAAGAATTTTTTTGTTCATCATAATGGGATGAGAATTTTAAAAATTCAACTGTATTATTAATGTACATTAAAAAGTCATTTAATTTTTCTTCTGTATCCAACCGAAAAATATAGACATCATCCAAAAACCTGGCATACAATGACCTACAACCGGAATATTCACTTTAAAAAATGTATTCTGCTTCCCAATGAGCCATGACATGGTTAGCAAAACTAGGGGCACATGCAGCCCCCATTGCTACACCTGTTGTTTGCTTATAGGTTTGACCTTCAAAATAAATAAAATCATTCCTCAACACCACACCCATCAATGTAACACATGCATTTACTTTAGTGTTACTTAATTTGTCTGTAGTAAATAACTGTTCTTCTTCTTGTGGTATTACAGAGAAAAGGGCATGTACATCTATAGTCACAAACAACCCTGTTTCATTGTAGGGAATGGTATTAATCAAGTCTAGAAAATGCCATGAATCTTTTAAAATATTACTATTATTTGCAATACCGTTCTTTACATGATGGTCTATCCACTGTGCAATATAATAAGTTTTAGACCTACAACCATCCACAATAGGCCTAAATGGTGGATTATTTAGGCACTTGTGGATTTTCGGTATACCAAAAATACTGGCCAGTGCAGGTTTTTCATTATACATAAAGTTATAATCATTTTTCATTATTTGACCTTGCAAAGCATATCCTCAAGTAACAAATCTATATTTCGAAATACCACATTAATCTCATTGCGAGATACTTCACAGTATTTGTCACCAAACAATACATTAATTTTATTTTGATAGACCACAGAGTTCATAATTACCATATCACCCCCCCCCATTTATCGGGTTTAATTGCCCTGATGGTGGAATCATCTATTAACTCATCTAATAATCTTTTTTCACCATCTTTTACATTACAGTATTTAACTTTATTGTGTTAATATCTGCAGAATTACATATTCACACATCCTTTCAAAAGTTTGAATACAATTATTAAGGGGAGGGTTAAAAATACTCGAACAGTGCAGTGAGTTATTATATAATGCATTCTCATTTGCAAACATCACTTTAAAATTCAGTTTACAAGTATACAACTTTAAATCACATATAATGTTTGCTACATTAGCTCAAATAGCTTGCACAAAGGGCAGACCTTTAGATAATATATCAGCATGGCCCGTATTCAAAATTTTACTAGAATAATTATAGACTTTAAAGTCACCAGCTCTATTCTCTATTATAGTTACCAATGGAAGATGCCACTGTTTAGGAACGGAACCTCAGTTATATCCAATGATTCATGCTCACTTATTACAAAACCATTTTCCTTAGGCGGTGTACATCCTAAGGTCGTTAAAGAACTGTCCATGAACAAAACGAGGAGAAATGGTAAAAACCTCTTCTTCAGTTACTTTTTGTAGTAACTATTCATTTGTTTTGAGCATGCTTCCTGTTGTAGATGCAAATCGCAGGAGTTTTGCTGCCTCCATGATGGTAAACAATTCCTCTTGTTCTGAATACATTCTGATCTCTTTAGTTCCGCCCCTTTTAAAGGGGCAGCTTAATTTATAACTTCCGATGTAGATGTTCTTACGTCATGAGCAGGGCCCCATTGCGGATTGGGTCTCCTACCTCTATTACTGGGGGAACCTGGTGGTAGTGGATACACCTTACTCTGTCTTCCTGCCACAGTCCCTTTGCCACCTGTTTCATACTATCATAAAAGGGTCAATTGAATCATACCATGAAACCCACTCAAAGAGTTCTTTCCATGCATCCACCACTGTCCCTGAAACAGAACTGTCTTAAGTCCACAGTAAAATGCTACTCATCTATTTTAATTGGTGCAGTTGCTTACTCTGTCTTCCTGTCTGTATGTCCTTCCTACTGAGTCCTATTACATCACCAGCCCCCTTCTTCAACTTGTTTCCCCAGATCATGTCTCTCAATATGTAATATCACAGTTCACTCACAAATAAGCCTGTCCATTTCTGTGATCACCCTTCTTTCCCTCCTTTACATTAGAGATCTACATTTGCTCAAATACAGATGCCCCATAAACATAGTGACCAAGGCAGATTCTCCAAAGTGGTAGTGTCAATAATGATTTAGCATTATTTTGGCTGTCCTCTAATATCTCAGTTTTGTAAGATATTTTTCATCCTTAGCAAATGTGTTCTCTTCCCCCATGTTGAACAACCATGGAGTTAGTATACATGAGAAAGGAGTTTTTGGAGCAAAGTCTCCCAGACAGTGCTTGCTGGCCTGCTTACTCCACCTGCAAAAATGTTTTAGTGATTTTTCTCAAATGTTCTGTGGTTGTGTACTTTTGGAGTTTGCCTCTGCTGGCATCTTTGTTAGCTGTCAAACTTCAGGATCTTGTAATTAGTCCCTTCTGCACCCTTAATAGGACTGTAATATCCCTTTTCATATATGGCCTCCAAACCTGCATGTAATACTCCAAATCCATTATGATTAAACGTTCTGGATACGTTTTTCTCTGGGGATGCATCCCAGCATTTGGTTTACCTTATACCCTACACTGTCACTGTGGACTTGCTGATGCACTAAGCTCAGGTATTGCCACACCAAACTTGTTTTCTTCCCCAGACTACTTCTGCACCCATATCCAAAATTGTTCTTAAGCCTTGGGCTGTCATTGCCAAGTGCAGTACCATGAATTTGTCTGCCTGGAACTTCAGCGGCTACTTGCCCACCCAGCTAGCCAGTCTCCTTTATCTTTTCCTAAGCTCACTCCTTTATCCCCTGCCATGGCCTCAGTCTTGGTGGCATCCTCAAAAAGGCTGATTTTGTACAAAACAATAAGAATCAAGAGCAGTACACCCATGACTAGACCTTACAAAGCACCACAATAATCCTCCCCATCCCCTGACATACTCCTCATGATATCATTCCGTATATTCTCTCTCGTTTATCTCCCTACATGATGTACCAGTTTTTTATCCCTCCTCCACTGATCATATTTGTTAGTTTTCTATGTGACACAGAGCAGAAGGCTTTACTAAAGTGAAGGTAGAGTGCATCAACCAGGTTATATTTGATAATTTTTATCATGACCAAGATATATCTATGAGGATCAGGAGCCCATACTGATTCCCATCCTGCAGATACCTATTATCCTGGAAAAAGACAGGTCTCTCCCCCAGAATCCTTCCCATTTCATTACCAGCTACTGAGGTCAGACTCATGGTTTTATATTTTTTTAGGGGGGACTGGGTTGGTGCTTTATGAGGTGGCTCTACTGTAGCCTTTTTTCAATAATCCATACTGTCACTGCAGGTTGTTGACCTGTTAAATATACCTATCAAGAACCTTGACAAGCCATTGAACAGTTTTCTGAGCAGATTGGGCTTTTTCCTCAAAAATTCTTTCACTCCATCTGTCCATTATTTTTCTTTTTTACCCATTTTATTTAGAAGATATCTCTCCTTCTGAGTGATGGAACGATGTCATTCAGGAGTTCATCTTTCTCCTTCTGCTCTCTTTAATGTTTTTCCTCATAGGCAAGTTTTCCTAGCTATTCACCTAAACATTTTTAATCTGTTATATATATTCTCTTATTTTATTCCTAACATTATTTCCACTTGTACATTGCCTTCACCTCCCTCACGGCTCTCTTTTCCTGATTTGAATGTGTTGATTAATTTGTATCTTTCCTCCATTTTTTCATATGCCTGATGGGATTTCTTATTCTTCTTCTAAGCCACCTTATATTTTTTCTTTAGCTTTATTTTAACCTTACATTTGTAGATTGTTTTTGTTATGCTACACCTAGGTTCATAGATTGGTACTAGGCTATCGGCCCTAGGGCCTATACAAGCCTAGCCATAACAATTCTCTGGATATTTCTTCCCACAATATTTACTTCCCCAGACCCCTGTCTAGCAGGGCGACTGACATGATCCCTGGGGTGAATTTCCTATCTCCCATCCAATTGTCAAGGTTCCTTTTGAAGAGGGCCAAGGAGGCACTCTGCTTGACATGTATGGACAGTCTATTCCAGAGTATGGGGAGTCTCTGGGTCAGGAACCTGTCCCTCCAGCATGTTTTGTTCATTGTGATGACAAGGTTTAGATCCCTGGAGTGTGTGGGTCTGAGAGATTGGGATTTCTTTGAGTGGAACATGTCCAACAGCTCAGGGTTTGACATGCCCTTGTATGTTAAGCAGAGATCTCCTCTGAGTAGACGATATGCCACAGAGTATGGCTGAAGTTTTTTTAGACTGTCAGCATATGGCATCTGCTTTAGGCCTGTGATTCTTTTAGTGAGGTATTTCTGCAGCCTTTCCAGCTGTTGCAGTTGTCTTGTGAGGTACATAACAAATGGGGTGTTATACTCTATAATGGGGCTAATGAGGTATGAGTACAGTGGGACAATGACCTCCTTTTTTATGGATGAAAAGCCCTTAGTGATGATGTGTGCCACTGTTGTGGCAATGTGGTTATTGAAGGTGAGACCACTGTCCACCTGTGTCCCTAAGTCTCTCATCACACTTTCGACATTTAGTGTACTGCCACCTATGAGGTAATAAATGGGTACATGTTTTTTCCCAAAGAGGATAACTATACATTTCCTGTCATTAAGCTTGAGCCCAAGGCTCTGGCAACAAGCATCTGTTTCTGTAAGGCCCTTTTGTAGACTATCCACATCATTTGGAGATTCAATAATGGCTCCCAGTTTGCAGTCATCTGTGAACTTTGTTAGCCAGAGTCCCTTAGTGTTGGCATGTACTTCAGAGAAGTAGATCCCAAACAAGAGCTGTCCCAGGACTGAACCCTGAGGTACTCCACTTGTCACTTCTCTGGACCTGGATTTGGAGTCGGCTACCTTTACAGTCTGGGTTCTGTCAGTAAGCCAGTTGGCAACCCATCAAGTGACGTAGGGATTTATGCACAGCTTAGTAGGTTTATCTATGATTCCAGAGTGGGAGATGGTGTTGAAGGCCTTGGTGAGGTCCAGATAGGCTGTGTGGACCACCTTACCCTCATCCACAGCTCTGGAGACTGATTTGAAGAAGTCAGTCAGGTTCAGGAGACAAGATTGGCCCTTCACGAACTCAAATTGGGTGGAGTCCAGTGTTTGAAGGTTGCCAATGTCTTTGTTTATAAGTTCCATGATAATGTGTTCCATGCCCTTGCAGATCAGGCTTGTCAGACTGATGGGACAGTAGTTCCCGGGATCCAAGGTGGATCCCCCCTTGTGGTGTGGGATAACTGTAGCTGTGCGCCACTCAGTGGGCACAAAGCCTGAGGTGAGGCTATGATTAAACATGACACTTAGGTGAGGTGCCAGTTTATTTTGTAATTCATGTAGTACACAGCCCAGGATGTCATCTGGTCCCATGGATGCTGTATTCCTAGCTTTAGAGATTGTGGTTTCTACCTGTGTGGCCATGATTACCAGAATTTGGTAATCGTTCGGTATTGAGATGGGCCCTTTAGGGGGTGAGAGGGGGGTGAAGATGGCACACTAAATTGATCTGCCAGGATATTGGCAATATCCTTGGGATCAGTATATTTATGGGCTAATGAAACACCTGAGAAAGGTATGTCCTTAAGGAGGAACTCAACAAGGAACATATTTCACCTTATCCTGGGCCATACTTGCAGCCTATTGTCTCTTTCAACCACTTGCCAATACTCTAGCTACTCCTTAATTGTTTGCCTGTTTTCTTATATTATAGCCAGCTACACTGTATTTTAATCTTTGTGTGTATTAGAATGCAGTTCATTCTACTTGCAACCTTCAACCTGCCACACATGATGAACTGCACTGCCTGCTAGGTATGGTTTTGTATCCATTTTCTTCTTTCATTTTATATTCGCATGTCACAAAATTGGGGATCCTTTGTGCTATTTGGGAAGATGAGTAGGAGGTTGGGGAATCCCTCTCTGTACAGGATATCTGTATTATCACTTTTTTCTTTCCCACCCTAGGTACTTTAATAGCCGGGCCTGCTTCTACCAGATTTAAATGCCCACCAACAAATTTCTATACTTTTTCTATGTGCCTTCATTGTTTATGTCAACATGTTACCATCTTGTCATGATGCATCAAGTGAGTGTTACAAAGCTTTCTTCAGCTTTGTGGTTTCATCTGCCACTGCACTTGCCATCAGGACTTCTACACCATCAACACCTTTCATGCTCTTCATTCTCATGGCATTCTTGCTCCTTTCCTTGTTGTATCCTGCTGTGTTCTCACCTACCATCTGCCTATACAGTCCATCCTGTACACCTTATACTCAGGGACTATGATGTCACAGCCTCTGTCTAACAGTACCGATTCACATTATTGCTGTTCTGTGCACTCTGTGATTCTTTCTTTGTGTTCACTAGGCTGCTGGTCTTGCTTTCCTGCTCCTTCCAATGATTCCTTTTTCTTCCACATCCCTGCCAGCCTGCTATCACCCCAAGATTCTTTGGTCCACTACATTATTGAGGTTGTCTCCTAACTTCATCTGACCTTAATTTAAAGCAAAGGATGTGCACATGTACCTTTCTACTCCAGATTTCAACAGGACTGCTCCATCAAGTTGAGGTATATGTTGGCACTAGCACAAATTTCTTCTCCCTGCCATGTCCTATCCAAATGTTTCACCAGTCCGTAAGTCCTGCCCCCCTCACTTCATCATTTCCCTCTTTAAATTCTTTGATCTTATATGTCTAACTGCATTAGTTGCTGGTAGCAGAAATGGTACTTCAAACATGTCACTTCACTCCTTTAAATTGCTAAATTTAGCACTGCTTTCCCAGCCATCTCACCTACTGTTCAGTATGGTAAGCCACTTCTGTCTGCTTGAACCAAATTTGCATGTTTTCTGCTGTTTGTTACTGCCTGGCTTATTGTCTGACCTGTTGTTTCCTTTGTCAGACCAGGGACCATTTTGACAGCCTCTAGACTGCTCCTGTCTGATATTTTCTCCATCTGATTACTGTGGTGACTGAGGACCAAACCAGCAGACCCCTTTCCCTGTTCACTACAGATGTTCCTTTCTTCTGCTGTCATAATGAGCCATGATGAACCTAAACAATGCTATATACAGAATATTCGTTTTCCATTGCACTATGCCATACATGCCTACTCTTGCTCTCCTTGTACAGGAAGCCCCTAGTATGTTCACTTCTCTCAGATACTTTCTTACCGTCATTTTACTCCTTCTTTCATGCTCTCATCCTTTCAATCTAGTCTGTCTTTATTGAAATCCTCTCTCTGACCTCTGCAGCTGTTTTCTCAAAAATATGCATCCCTGTTTTACTGCCTGCTCACTTCTCCATAGCCTTTTCCAGATTCTCCCCCTCCTTACCTTTCTTCTTTCCTTTGCCTTCATTTCTTTCTCCTCTTCCCATCAAGTACTTAACCTGCTCTTCCTGTCTGCCTTCATGTCCTGCCATTCACTTTTGACCGGGTCTTTCCTTGTGCCATGTTTCTCTGCTTCCTTGTCCTCTATACATTTTTCCTACCACCACATTTTCTATGGTGTACATCCTTTTTTCTTCATTATGTTAATTTAAGCCCTCCCACAAGGTGTCTCCTGACTGTATAAAATCATATGTATGCCCCTGTAACTTTTCCTCTTTTACCACACTCAGCATCACTTCACCCTTGTGTTCTTAGAGTCACAACTCTGACCTTCATGTTGCTTGTCAGGACCAGTTCTCCATTTCCCTTTCTACCACCAGTGCATGAACAAAATGCTTTACATTATGTCTGGTTTCAATTATTGGCATTCTTATCTCAAGGATATATTTCATTAATTTTACCATTGTCATTATTCAGTATTATTTCAAAGGGGCGTTTTTGTTGTCTGTTTAAAACATGGCATTTCAGGATAGAACTGAATACAAACAGTGCTATGCCTTTTGAGTTATATCTCCTTAGACACCATTTTGAAAATGTAAGATTGAATTGCAGTAAGGCCGCTACCTCCAGGATAAGGTGAAATCTGTTCCTTGTTGAGTTCCTCCTTAAGGGCATACCTTTCTCAGGTGTTCCTTTAGTCCATACCCCTGATCCTTCATCAATTCCTTATGACAGCAGCTGAATTTCTCAGTCGTCTCCTTCTTTTTACTCATTAGTTGAAATGGCATTAAAGCAACACAGACCTGGAAAATGCAAATGAGGTGTATCATGCTGTTCGTTACATTGCCATCAGCCTCTAAAGGTGTTCTCTGTAAAGGGCAGGTAGACGTGAGAGATTCGCTAGTGGATGTTTCTTTGTTATATGAAGAATGCATAAGCACACATATACATATATATTCACACATATATATATTACCAAATTCAAATATAAAGAGATAAGGACTGCTTTCATTATTTTGGAATAAGGCAGTAATAAAACTGTCAGCTTACCCATGTCAAGAGTATGAGTAAGGTACCTTCGCTGACACAGCGAATGTGTACGAGGAATAAGGAGTAGTGAAAAAAAACAAGGGCCTGCTTTGTCTTTATTATTTTTGGTTAGGGCAGTGCTGAGCAATGCACTTGTCGGGTCTCCCAGAATATGAAAATGGTTCACTTCAGTATCACTGGACAAGAAATAAGCCAGTAAAATTAAATGATCACTGGATAAGTAAAATAAGACAGTTTCATATTTCAGGTATAGATCTTGGTGAAATGAATTGATGTTGGCTCTTTGATTTTTTTTTTCTCCTAGGTGCTATGACCCCCCCCCACACACACACACACACACACACACACACACACACACACACACACACACACACACACACACACACACACACACACACACACACACACACACACACACACACACACACACACACACACACACACACACACACACACACACACACACACACAACCTGACCGTCTTTGACATACTCCTATCAGACTTAATCGCATGCATTCCTTATGAGTAAAGAAAATCTCTTCAAATCTGCTACATTGAGAGCTGTCTGGAATGTGTGTGTGTGTGTGTGTGTGTGTGTGTGTGTGTGTGTGTGTGTGTGTGTGTGTGTGTGTGTGTGTGTGTTTGGAGGGGGGGGGCATCCAGGCACACATCAGGGAGTTTGATGCTCTTGACAATGTCTGAACAAAGAGTGTTAACTTGAAAACTTACATTTTTCTATGAATTACCTATACCCATCTATTTTCTTGTTCACATTTCTTTGGACACTCTGTAAGAGCTACAGTCATCTTCTTGGGGACTCATTTTATTGCCTGTACCATCCCCACCTAATTCAACTCCTTTACTTCTTTAGGCAGTTATCAGGTCAGGAATGGTAGCCTGAGAAATCTGGGACCCACTCCTTGCCACCCAAGTTGGGCATGCTTATTTTCCCAGCTATACGATAAAGCTCCTGAACCAGTAGCTAAACCCACGTCACCTGGCCATAGTTGAGGCTTTGTCCCTGTGTGTCAGCAACATGGCACATGCTGATATCGTGAAAGGAAAATACTATCATTAAGGATGGAACACTCCCATTGTCAGATAAAAAAGGGGTAAAGCTATAATTAAAATTCCAAATTGGAGGACATTGCTGTTGGTATGGATGCTGGTCAATGACATGGTAGGAAAATGCTGTTGTTAAACGCTAAGGGCTCCTCATGTCAAATAAAAAATGGAGGTGGAGGGCAATAATTAAAAACTGTATACTGAGTGTCCTTGTCATCCATAACACAGAGTGTAGGTATATACAATACAAGCACAGAGTCATGCACGCACACAATGAGAAATAACTAGAACATCTGTATATGAAATGATACATATAACTTCTGGGAATAGTGTAACAGAGCAAACTGCAAATATTCAAATGAAGTATCACAAGATATGCTCGAAGAGTTTGATTTACAGAATGTTGATACCTAAATAAAAAGGTAACTTTATTCACTTCCAGATCCCCCTTAGTCCAGACTTCTTCACCTTATTTTCTGAACTGGAGACTTTGCATGTCACATAGACTTCCTCATGGTTATGTGACTTTAATTAGGAAATTGGCTCTGTGGGTCACTGTATGCTAATTTACAGAGTCATGATTTCTTTAAGGACTGCTGGAGTAAAGGGAAAGCATGTTACTGTGGATTATGATTCCTTTCACAGCAGAATTTGCAATAATGTGTTTAAGGTCTGCATAAGCTTTCTGCCTCAGACTTTCATGCTCTTACCTTGGCTATCACAGACCTCAGCACTTGCATTTGTATCTTATTGTTGCTGGAAGTTTATCTCCCTTAGAGGATGTTGTGCCTGAAATGTAGTAAAAGCTGAACTCACATATCAGCAAAGTAATAGCATGTGGTTGTCATGGAAATCGCATAAAAATATGAAATGTTATTAAGCTTGTGGAAATGTAGCACAACATACTAATAGGACCTACAGCTGTGCTTTCACTAAGCAAGCAAAATGTTTTACAGTCATCATGGGAAGGAACATGTAGTGATTATGAGATGTTGAGCAAAACCATTTCAATACAGAAGGTCAAGCAAACTAACAGACTTAAGTATCACTTAGCATTATATTCGTTTTTCAGCCAGCCTCATATTCCCTGTTTCTGTTGCCATATTTATTATTTCTGTCATGTGGCTATCCACACTGGCAACATTTCAAAATTATTATTATTATTATTATTTTTTAATTCTGTGAACAAATATTGCATTTCCTTGCTCAGGTAGGAAGCATAATAAAGATGTAGCAGAGTTTTTCTCTTTTAGACATAACAATAATCTGACAGAAAAGAAATATTACTTATGGCATGTATTATTTAATGTGTAATATGCATATATTTAAAATGCTCATCTCCTTGGCTAATGAATTAAAAAAGGCTTAAAACATCATTATCAAGTGTCCAAAATCATGCAGAAAGCTTAAAAAATCCTTCTGTTTATTAAGAAAATTGGAATAATACAAAGCTGTGTCATATATGTTTAACAGAGCTGCAATTTAGAACACTGACAGGTAAGAATGTTGACATATTTCCTTAGTTAAGGCTATCTCATTGATTAAGGGCAGTGACTATATGACATGACAGCTGTGGTTTGGACAAATTCTTAGTTTATTGACTTACTTGTTACTCTATAATGTTTTTTTTTTTTTAAATTGGGTTGGACAGCATTTTTGCTAACTTGTCCTTTGAGATGGGAGTGCACTGCACTGCGGTGTTGGGTTATGCACTGGTAGTGCTTTTGTTTGTATAGGAGTTTCCTGCTTTATGTTTGTGCAGCCAGGGGGTTGATGCATAAAGGTTTCGGGTGGGCAAACATGGAGGGCGAAGGAGGGCTTGGACTCACTGCAAAAACTCTTTTTGTTTTCTTTGGTGTACTGGGTATTATACTTACTCAATGTTATCTATACTAATGTTTTTGCATTTGGCTTTGTGTGTGCTCTAAGATAATATTTCCTATGTTTTGTGGTTTAGTATTTTTCATGGTTGAGTTTTCATTGAGTTTTCATTATATACTCTTTAATATGTATATCTTAGACTCTAATTTAAATAATTATTTTATGCTTTCAATTTGTGTCATCCTATGACAAAATCTCATAATTTGTGTTTTCCAGCTAAATAAAATTAATAAAATTCAGTGGCATCCCTAAAAACAGTGATAATTGGGACTATGTTCCATTCCAGATCGTACCCATGATGACACAATTTCACATACATTGTTGTACTTCTATTAGCTGCAAATTCTCTGCTGAAATTTTCCAATAATGACTACATACAGTGTTTTTATCTGACTTCTTCTCTGAAAATATGAAGTTAATGTTCATATAAAAACATCATTCCAGACTTCAGCATGAATTTGCTTCTCACTATAAAGAAGATGTGCACCATCTACATAGATGTATCTGCAGAAGTAAATGTCCTAGGTTCAGTGTCACATTATGACCCATACTAATACCATGATGACCTGTCCTGTGCCCCCTTAAAGTTTACTATGGGGGGGGTGTCAATAAGTCATGTAAGAGTAAGGTGTTATAAAAGGAGATCAAACATTTGCATGCTAAACTATTTGGACTGCAGTGTGACTGCATATCCAGTAGTGGGTAGGAGACAGATGTAAATTTCTTAAATGTACCTGCTCTCCAGAAAAAAAATGAAATGTTATGAATATATAGTACTACAGTGCCACTGTACATACTTTATCCATTTACTACAGAGCCCAAAAAGAATTTTAAAATGTTCTTCTTTAACAAGATTCAGCATTAGTGCTATTGCACAGCTGTTCATAATAACAAGTTGCTACTAAAAGCTGGTATTTCTTGAAAGGTATTTTGGCTTCTATAGTTTCTGTTATCTATCTCTTAAATACATATGCATGCTGCCATTCTTCCACATGCTGCCGTTCTTCCACCCAGACACCCCATTTTAGTTTGCGCAGCTTGTTGATTTCTTGTTGAGTAGTGCATTTCTCAGGACACAAAACACAGCCAAGTAAGTCTCCTGGGTCAGAGCTAACAATGCTATGTGTGTTTCTGCCTGAGTCCTGTCAGTGTTGTTGTAGAGAAGTAATATCCAGGTCAAGCCAGCAACTTAACCTGCAGGCATGAAAAAGAAAAGCAGTGCTTTACCAGGAATGTTTCAGTCTTCAAAGTTTCAATTAACAGGCTGTTCAGATATATGATTTGAGAATGTATCTACCTAACACACACACACACACACACACACACACACACACACACACACACACACACGCAAAGATATTTCTATATATCCTAGTATTTTTATTCCCATTTTGAGAAAAATACCAGGTAGTGATTTTGCCTTTTCTTCCAGCACTTCTCAGTAGTCCCCTATTTTCTACAGGCATATACCTTCACCTTCAATTTGAAACAAACAGAAGTGAAGGACTAAATGAAGAAATAAAAGAAATTAATCATGATGATGAACATAATAACTCATATTTTTCAGTCACCATTCATGTTCACACTCATGTGACCAGGACACATTTTTTAAGAGACATGATTTTTGAGCAATAGTTAATAGGTTGTAGAGGGACTCTTACAGAAATACACAGTCTGAAATCAAACCACAGACAGCAGTGTGCCATATAAGATAAGGTTAAAGTAAGCTGATGGAAAAAAGAAAAAAATGAAATGCTGTCAGCATGTGAGTTTGCTGGATTGCTGAGCTGCATTGTGTTTTACCTGTGAAATATAGTAAAAATGAAGGAGTGCTGCAAACACTAACTGTTCAACATGCATGCCTTCAGTCCTTTGACATATGGCACAGCTTATCCTTCGAAGAATGTTTCTATTCCATAATACACATTTTGGCTTTCATTCACACAATAACCATAGACCCTAAAATTGTTATCTAATTGCCATGAGCTGCTTTATGCATACAACATCTAGCTTGTGAAGGATGTGTTGAAGCATTTTTCCTCTTTTTTAAGTAAAGTTAAGTAATGTCAGTCAGATTTGTCTTACAGGAATAGAATCACATGAAAAAGAAGACAACACTTGCAGATACAAGATTTTGAGTTATGATAGATTCTTTTGAAAGATGTGACATATGCCCGATAAAATTATGTACATATTGATTAGTAACCATTAATACTGAACACACTGTCATCATTTATATCCTTTAAAAGTAGTGTGTCACAAATCACAGAAGAGGGAGATGATGTTAATGTATATAACAGGTCATGTTAATGTCTCATACCCATGGGTCCATCATTTTTGAAGCAGTCAGTTTTTCTTATCTAAACCATTGCTATTGGCTTTACTGTTCAATTGACTTTGCTATTGATATTCTGCTCTGAAAGCTCTTGATATTAGTTCAGCTGCAGAGCATTAGACCTGAATAAGCTTTGGATTTAATATGGTCAGACTGGTGCTGTTATTTCTGTCAATGTACATGGCTATATTACCTGTTGGTCAAAGTGCACTGTTGTACAGAGTAGCATTGTCACTACAAGGGGTTCTCCAATGTGGTTTTTGGCTGTGGTGCTTTCTAAACAGAGTCTGCATTTCCTCTCTAGGATCATCTGGGTTTCCAAAAAGTCCTACACTTTCCTCCTCAATCCCAAAGACAAGAATTATGTGGATTGGCAACTCTAAATCATCTTTGCATGTGTTTGTGTGTATGTGTGACATGGAAGAAAGGTCTGGTAATCTACTTCTGTTCACTACTTGTCTAGAAAACTCTGGAGGTGGTTGTTCTTAGGTTTACAGCATGAGTCAGATATAAATCAACAGCTCGGGATGGATGAATATCATTTATCTTCAGTAGTCATGAAAATACTTTATTAATTCGTGAAGTATTTATTTATTTGTCTTTGTTTACCAGGAATGTTTTACTGGATAATATTGTAAGCCATGGTGGTGCAGCTGTAGTATTGTCGCCTCACAGCAAGAGGTTCTCCCGTTCGATTCTCAGCTGGAGCACCTTCTGTTGGGAGTCTGCATGTCCTCCCCATGGTCGAGTAGCATTTGACACATGTGTGAATGGGCGTGCCTTCGTTCAAGGTTGGACGTCGAGCTGGCACCTCGGCACCGTAAAAATCTACTGCCAATCATTAGCAGACCGGAGTTCCACTGTGGTGACTCCTAACTTGGAAAAGCCGAAAGAAAAACAACAACCCATTTTCAGTGGAGGCCTGGGGAGAAAATCTCCATTTGCTTACAATGCATTATACTAAGTTCCAGTTAAACACAGAGTAGTTACATTTCTATTTACATTTATACATATACAGTAGTTACATTTATACATTTTAAGATTTTACAGAGGTAGAAGTTACTAAAGAGAAAGCTCACATGCAACTTATTGGATTCTACAGGCAGCAGTTATATATAAAAATTGTTTTGCCATTAAAGGAAGAAGTTAAGAGCATTGTAGAGTGTCATATGATAAGCAGAAAGTCTTAACCTGGTGATAAGCATGTGCAGGACCAGGACTGGTAAAGATGTTGTTTAAGCAGTGGTTTAAAACAGTCGAGTTTGTCAGAGTTTTATTTGTGTGAGAATACTATTCCAGAGTTTAGCAATGTAATGGGAGTAGAGTGAGTCTCCTGCAACATTATTTGACTTTTTTGTGAATAGTAAGAATTTGTTACTAGAACGCAGGTCTTTTGTTGGACAGTAGGGCAGTAATAAATTTTGTAGTGCAGGGCATTTTTTCTGGATGACGAATGAGTTTATGTGCTGTAGTTACTTATGAATATGTTAGGTAGTTGTGCAGTTCAAGCCAATTTAATTGCTTTAAACTATGACAATGGTGGTTCCTACTTGGGAGATTGATGGCAAATAAGCTATGTCATTGTAGCAGGAGGCAGGTTTCTTTGAGTATTGTTTAAGTTTGTTAGGATAGGAGCAGTGTATATGAGAGTTGGAAATAAGAAGGTGGTGGCTAGACATTTCCTTGCAGTATCTACAAAAAACCCATTGATCCTATAAAGGGATCCTAGTTTCTGGTGTGTAGATTTAATGGTGTGCAGTACATGCTGGTCATATTTGAGATTGTCATCTATTATAATGCCTAGAAGTTTACTGTGAGTTACAGTTTCAATGACAGTATTAATTGCTGGTATTTTTTTTTTTACATTATTTGGATGATATATTTATTATTTGGAGAGGCAGTGTGGAATACCTAAAAGAATCTGTGGAATTTTTGAACAACACTACAGGGTTTTTAAAATTCACTTATAACATTTCCAACACAGAGATGAGTTGCTTAGCTGTCTCAATTGTAAAAAAACTTCACAATGCATACTTTTATGTCTAGGATTTACAGAAAGCCTACATTTTCCAATAATTTTTTGCATTTTTCAAGTAATCACCCATTTCACCAAAAAAGGGGTTCCTTTCAGAGATCAGTACGATTACTGACATGTTTAAAGGCTAGGGGGTACCCTGAAGTTTTGTTAACTGAGGTTAAAGAAGAGGTACTCAGTAAGTGGTCTGATTGTTTTCCACCTTTGTTAGGTAGAAGCTCTCATGGAATAGCTAAAAGACAAGACAATTAATGTACTGTTAACCCTGACCAAAGTATGGTTTTAAGATTCAGCAGTGAAGGAACTATATTCAACAAATAATCAGGAAAAAATGGACATCTATCCAAAGTGACATTAGTGTAGCAAACAGTGTGGGTGCACAACCTCAATTTGTGTTTAAGATAATATTAAGAAAATTATCAAGAACGGATGTACTAATAAGTACAAATACAAACCAGGCTATGCACTTTTAGATCTGAAAAATGTGAAGCAAGCAAATATTTAAGTATATATTTCAGGGCACCACTTTGAAAGGGTCTATATTATATGTTCAAATGTTGAAAATGTGGATGCTCTAAAGAACAAAAATGCAGGAACTCAAAAGTTCTTTTATTGAGATTGCAGTACAGTGAAGATTGGAATGTTTGCCCTTTCCTCAGTGTAATGCGATCTCAGAATTGCAATATATATTTAGTGGGGGGTGCACCCCCTACAATAAGGAGTTCAAGTTCTGGCATTTTCGCTCTTTAAAGCGTTTGACATTTTCAACATTCAATTATATGATATAGACCCTTTTGTAATTATCAACATGTAACATGGAGTTTAAATTAGACCACCCTTGTAACTATAACAGCAAAGGGGTAGTGTATTTATCTTTTTGTAACCATTGGTATTGTTTTATGTGGCTAAAACAGAGCATGCCCTCAAGAAAAAGGTGTATGAACACTATTATGGCATCTGTAATGCTAACACAAATAGCGCCTTATTTAAGCATAGAACACAATGTGCACAAGGTAAAAAACAATCTGTATCCTTGAACAAGTGCCTATTAATCTGAGAGGAGGACCATGGGAAAGCAGACTTGAATATATAGAATTACTTTGGCAAGTCAAACTTAATGCTGCCACTTACCCAGTTTTGAATGATTTTATATTTTTAAGAGTGGCTAAATTATGAATTTCCCCTTAAGCTCTCTACCATTACTTATATATCTGATGACCAAGTGAGTGAGGTATTTTAACATTTTAAAATTACAACAAGTTATGTAATATTTTATAACTTCTATGTTTTTTTTTCTTCAGTTTTAAAGGTGGCAATGAGGAGCGGAAATATTTATACATATATCTAAATTTAAATTTTAATTATTGAAGCTTCTGGAATTTTTCAAATTGTTACAATTACTTAAATTATTTGATTTTATGTAGATTCTAATAAACTGATTTTCAAACACAATAGGATGTTTAGATACATGTGGCTGTTTGAACTATTTTTTTATTCACTTTTTATGGCACTGTAGTTCTGATGAAGTCCATACATTTATTTGGATGAAAGTGCTTAACTTCATGATAGCTTACTCAGGATTTGCAATAAATGGTGTGATGTTATTCAGGCTTTGGATGGTTTTACTCCTGGGGCAGGCTTTCTGTTACCTTGATTTTTTTGTTTTCTGATTTATTTTTCAAGGCTCCTCTTTATTATTTTTCTTGATATATAAATTGCTGTGAAACATATAGTTTTCCTGTTGTTCATTTTTAAGAATGTTACCCCACCTGCATACTTGTTTTGTCTGTCAAGTCTGAGTATTACATCCTGGGGGGGGGGGTCTCATTATCCTTTATTTTTTAACCAGGTGTCAGTAGCTATAACTACATCAGGAGTGTATATGGCAAGGTAGGCACCTATGTCATGGATTCTATTACTGGTTGTAGATATGCATATGCATATGTATGAGATAGTTATAGGGGGGAGGAGTAAGTCTGAGAGGAAGCCTTGGGTGGTAAACTAGAATGGGTGTTACTATTGGGAATAGTTTGATTGATTGTTTTCATCTGGAGGAAACTGATGTTGTTGGTTTGAGAAACATGTGGGTGATGCTATGGAAGTATAAATATAGAGTAAGAGGGGGTGGGTGAGAATTGGGGGTAGAGTAAGGGACTGACTGAGCCCAAGATTTAGCGAGGGCAAATTAAACTGGTTGAAAATTTGAAAAACAGACACAGGGAAAACAATCAGTGACTGAACTTAAACAGCTACAAATCTGCTGAGAGAGATAAGTAAAAGGAAGAATGCAGTTTAAAAGGCTTTTGTAGAAGCAGATGAAAGTCTTGATTTTCTTGCTCTGACACAGCTTTAGTAAGAGAATTAATCCAGTGTTATCCTGACCAGACTAGTGGTGATATATAGCAATAAACAAATCAACTTGAATGTTTCAACAACTGTGTAATGGTAAGGTGTTTGGGGTCCCTTTCATAACGTTGATTCACCTTCATCGACTTTCAAAATGTTGAGATGAAAACATTGTAAATTTACAACCAGGTTATTTCCTAAGATTACACATTCTTCCTCACAAATGTACTTACAATAGGAACATCTTCCACATCTCCTAGTACCGCCGTTGTGTTCCACCCTTTTTGCCATAAACCACCTTTCAAAAATGTGCTTAAAATTTTTGCCTGTTTTGAACACCAATGTCTAACCTTAGGAAACAACCTTCAAAGTAAGGTATACTTTAGAAGCGGTAATTGTTCCAACAAAGGGATTATCTATTTAGCCATGTGCAAGGGATGTACTTGTTTTTCATAGGAAAGACAAAAAAACACTGAGTAAACGGATTTATGGACATTTTTATTGTATTAGGACAAAGAACCTTAATAATGCATTATACAAACACACCTTGGCACACCCAAATCATACTGAGTTTTCTTTTACTATTTTAGAGCAAGTGAATATATATTCTAGAGGAGGGGATTGAGATGCATATTGGAAGTTTAAACTGAACACTTTTACTATAGTAGGAATGAATGACTATGTCTCAATTAAACCTGTTTTAAAGTTTAGGGCTTCTAAACTGTGACAATAATGTTTTATAATACATGTAGTTTTATAGTTTTATTTTATCATGGATTTTATTTTACAGTTTGTATTGTGAGTCCATGCTGTTATTCATATTGTTTTTTATATATTTACTTCTGTCTTGTGTAATCAGTATTTTCCTAGGACTGTTTTTTTTTACACCATATACATTTTTTTAGAGTGTATTAGAACCCCTTTTGATATTTAAACATATGTTCAGTAAAATATATATATTTTGTACCTAGCTACACATTAATTCACCTGGCTGTAAAGTTGTTAGGAAAACAATGTTTAGTTTTGGAAAAGAGGAGTTTATTTCTTTAAATGTTAATGGGTTCAAATCCTTTTTTGGCACCATTTGGGCTATTTAAAACACTGTGTTTGTTTTTAATTTATTCTGGTGAAGTCCTCATAGTAGCGGGACAAAACCACTTAATGTTCATTGTACTACTCTTGGAATTAAACTTTTTATTTTTCTACATTGGTGGCTGATCACTGTTTGGGAGTGGGCACCTCACTTCTATTTGTTATATATTGCAAATATTTCTGTTGTTAAATGAAAAATGACAAGGAAAGTAATTGTGTATAGCTGTAAATAGTGGATAAAGATATATAAATAAATTATGCAGAACCCCTTACTCTTTTTCTGTAAATTCCCCGGGATCTTTTACATCCACTTTTGATACCACCAACTCAAGCAGTCAGGACCTTGAATTAATGTGTCTTCAGAAGCATGGCACACTCAAGAGGGAAACTCCTCCTTTAGGCTGTACTGCAGTGTCAGTATCAGAATACTAATTCAAGAACATAGTGCAGGAATAGAACCTACAGCCTTCTGGTCTTACAGTGTGCTATGCACTGAGTCACTGGTACTACTACTACATCAGGCATGAGGACATATGTATGATCTTTGATTATCTTTGAAAATGTAGAGGTAGGTGGTCATGAAAAACACATTGCTATTGTATTGAATTGTGTTCACAATCATAATGACTCACATCTTGAATGGCACAAGAAACCTGTAGGTATGAAACAGTATAGGTTTCTTAAGGAAAAATTTGGTCTTCTAAATTTTTTTATATCATTTTTGAAGCAACAGCAGAACTTTATGAAGTGTTAATTATGTGTGCTACTTATCTTGACCTCGCTAAAGCATTCAGCATTGTTCTACAAAGGGGATACTTGGAAAATTAAAAGCATTAAATGTCAAGGTGGTGGGATACCCTTTTATCCCTGTTTGTGTTAAAAGAGTTATCCCACAGGGCTCTTTATATGGGATGTTGCCCTTTGTGGACTATTTTTCTCTGATACAAATATGTAAAATAGGCTATATAGGTTCATAGGTGTGTACTAGGCTAATGGCCCTGGAGCCTTTACAAGTCTAGCCCATAGGACTACCCTGGCATTGTGCCACCCAACCTTAGTTCTAATTACCTCTGTCGAGTAAAGCCACTGGAGTGATCCCTGGGGTGAATTTTCTATTTCCCATCCACTCATTAAAATTTCTCTTGAAGAGGGCCAGTGAGGTGCTCTGCATGACATGTATGGGAAGTCTATTCCATAGCATGGGTAGACTCTGGGTTATGAACCTGTCCCTGCAGCATGTTTTGTTGATTGTGGTAATGAGGTTGAGGTCTCTGGAGTGTGTGGTGTGGAAGGATTAGGATTTTTTTAGATTTAGCATTTCTAACAGAGCCAGGTCAGACATGGCTTTGTAAGTCAAGCAGAGATCACCTCTAAGTAGGAGATATGAGACAGAGAATAGTTGTAGTTTTTTGGGTCTGTCCATATAGGACAATTATTTAAGGCCTAGGATCCTCTTTGTGAGGTACTTTTGCGGCCTCTTCAGTTGTTGCAGGTGTTTAGTGAGGCACATGCCAATTGGGGCATTGTACTCAATGATTGGCCTAATGAGGGAAGAGTAGAGGGAAACAATGACCTCTTTCTTCCTGGATGCAAAATCCTTAGTAATGAGATGTGCCACATAGAAGGACTTTTTGGCCACAGTGGCAATGTGGTGGTCAAAGGAGAGGTTGCTGTCCCAGATCTCTTATAATGCCTTCTGTGTTCAGTGGACTACCATCAATGTGGTAATTCATTGGAACTGTGTCTTTCACAAAGGGGATGACTACAAATTTTTGGCATTGAGCTTAAGGCCATGGTTCTGACACCAGTTGTTGGTCTCAGTGAGGCCTTTCTGTAGGATGTCAACATCACTTGGAGAGTTAATAATAGCTCCCGACTTGCAATCGTCTGAGAACTTTGTCAGCCAGAGTCCCATTGTGTTTTCCTGGACTTCAGAGAAGTAGATACCAAACAGGAGAGGACCCAGGACCGAAACCTGTGGGACTCCACTCGTGATTGGTCGGCAGTCTGACTTGGAGTCAGCTACTTTCACACTGTTGGTTCTACCTGTAAGCCAATTTGCAACCCACCTAGTGATATAGGGGTTGATGCCAAGCTCAGTGAGTTTTTCTATGATTCCTGAGTGGGGAATGGTATCAAAGGCCTTGGCCAGATCAAAGTAGGCTGTATGAACCACCTTGCCTTCATCCACAGCTCTGGTGACTGACTCAAAGAAGTCAACCAAGTTGAGCAGGCATGATCTACCCTTCACAAAACCAAACTGTGTGGGATCCAGTGTTTGGAGATTCCCTATATCCTTGTTTATTAGGTCCATGACAATGTGTTCCATAGCTTTGCATATCAGACTTGTCAGGCTTAGGGGGCAATCGTTCCCAGGGTCTGTAGTCACTTCTCCTTTGTGGAGATGGATAACTATAGCAGTGCACCATTCAGTAGGGACAAAGCCTGAGGTGAGGCTGTGATTGAACATGGCACACAGGTGAGGTGCCAGTTCACTCTGTAGTTCATGTAGAACACAGCCAGGGATATTGCCAGGTCCCATATAAGCTATATTTTTGGCCTTGGACAGTGCTGCTTTGAACTGTGCAGCAGTAATACTGGGTGCCAGGCAATCTACTGGTATTGTGACTGGTCCCTTGAGGGGGTAAAGTTGACACGGAATCTGTCAGCCAGTATATTAGCAATATCTGTTGGCTTGGTATAGGAGGTACCATTGTGCAGTAGCTCAGAGCAAATCTGGGTATTGCCATGGAGATTCTTTACATAACTATAGAAGGCCTTGTGGTTGTCTTTACTATCTGCTGCAATTCTGTTTTCATAGCTAGCTTTAGAGTATTTGATGAGAGATCTCAATTTTTTTCTGAGGCTGATAATGGAGTTTTTCCAGTCTTTGGACTTCACCTTATTCTGCATCAGTTTCCTCCTTCTGTTGTAGAGTTTGTTTATGGCAGGGGACCACCAGATTGGCTCCCTTTTTTTTGGAGGAGAACGTCTTAGTTCTATTGGGTATGGCGGGATCCATGCATTTGTGTACGTGTTCGTACTGTGCATTGGTGTATGATTCAGCAATCATGCAACTGATCTCCATTTACATGGTTGCCATGAAGTTAGCCACCTCTATTTTTAGGAGCCAAAGTTAGCTTTGGAAAAGTTTTTCATGGTGTTTACCTTTGCGGAGGTAGTGGGAGGGATGTGGATTTCCAAGGTGATTAGTTTGTGGTCGGCTCTAACCAGGGAGGAGTTGACTATTGGTGTAGAACAATAGTTGCCCATGTTAGTAATAACCAGGTCAAGGATGATGCTACCTCTAGTGGGGGTACAAATGAGCTGGTCCAGGGCATTGAAATTAATGAATTCCAGGAAATGTTGGGCAAGTGTATTGGTACATGAGTAGTTCTCCTAGTTAATGGAGGGGTAGTTGAAGTCGGGTCTATATTAGTTGAGCGAAAGTCCGTTTACGCAAATATCTAAATGTCAACACGTATTGCGTGAAATGGACCTATAGCGAAAGTACAAAACTGCAATTTCAGAAATGTCGAATTACCATGGTTGGCTCCTCTGTGGAATAGCTGTATAAGGTAAGTGTTGGATAGTTACGGACTTTAGGGTTAGGGTGCAGGTTAAAGTAAGTGCATAGATAGGTTATGTATGTTAGATTTAGTGTAGGGTTAGAAGTAGGGTTTTGTTAAATGTATGTATGTATGTATGTGGATTATTTATTTTGTTTGTGTATATTTTCATAGGAGAAGTGTGCGGTAGTTACGGACCTTAGGGTTAGGGAGGGGTTAAGGGTAGTGCATAGATAGTTGTGTAAGTGGGGTTTAGTGTAGGGTTAGAAGTAGGTAAAAAACTTTCTTACACTGTGAAGGACACCAATGAGGAAGAGAAAAGGCAAACACTACTAAAAACTCCTAATGTCCACCACAGCAGTAAAACTTAATAGTAAAATCAAAACTTTAATGAAAAGAATATAACATAAAATAAGCAGTCCTCAGTCTTTTGATAAGCGCTTTTGGCAAATAAGCCTTCCTCAGATCGTATAAAAAGGACTGTTCAGCTTTTGTATTTATAAGGCATCACAGCCATTCCTCATTTAGTTCTCTGACACACCCTTGTTGCAAACCAAAAGGAGGCCAGCTAGCAGAGAGGTATAATTGCCTTCACTGTAATTAAAGGGGCAGTGTTTCTCTTTACTATAGGATTGTATATGAGAAAACTAACAGCTATGGATGTGAATAGGCATTAGGGTGTTTGTGCTTTACTTTAGGGTTAGAAGTAGGGTTTGGTTAGTGTATGTATGTGCTTTATTTATTTTGTTTGGGTAGGTAGTATGTAGCGGGTGGTGGGGTTGGCTGAGTATGAGAGTTCGATATTTAAAATTTCGTGGTTTAGTGCGTTCGGGATATCCGTGGTTCGCGCAATAGGTGTTGGGTTTTAATATTCACTTAATAGTATTTTTGCTCTCATAATATAGACACACTGAAGTCGCCCAGTATGAAAGTGTTAGGTTGGACCCTAATATTCTCCAGGGTCGTTAGGAATGTGGAGTGTGAGTCTTGGGACATGGTTGGGGACCTATAGCAGGCTATGACCTGAATAGCTGTCTTACCGAATGTTAGCTGCACCTGAAGTATCTCAGATGCATTATGTTGGGCTACCAGTCTGGAGGTGTGCACAACCTTTATGAATATGGAAACACCACTGCTTTTGGAGCTTTTGTCCAAGTTCTGGGGTCGAAAGGTGTGGAATGAGTTATAGCCTGGTAGTGCAGGGGTGCTTTCTGCTGCCTTGAACCAAGTCTCTGTTACAGCACATGTTCTCTATTTTAAGGAGTGCTTGAAGCAAGTGCATTATGATATTTAGGCTTCTAGCACTGAGCAGCATGACTCTCAGAATGCATTTGTTTGTAGCTGTCACAGTGGTAATTTGGCCTTTGGAACACTGCCTAAAAAAGGCACTATAGGGGTGGCAAGAGCCTTGGCCAGTATCCGGAAGCCCAGGGATGACAGATACAGGCCATCTCTGGCAAAGCATGGGGGTCTGTCAGTTATGTCATTCCAGGCAGATAGATACTGGATCCCCTTAGAATGACACCAGAAGCTTAGCCAACTGTTGAAATCAATAATTTTCTGCTTGTACTGTGGTATCATTCCGGGTGATGGTAGGATGCTGCTCAGGGCAAGGGTTATACCTGCCTGGGCTACATATTCTGAGAGATCCTCCATGTCTCTTTCCATGTAGTCCTGGGAGGTAAGTCTCAGGTTATTCACACCTACATGTACAATGACAGAGTCATATTTGTACCTGTTGTTGAGGGACCTGAATGCGTGTGTTATGTGGAAGATCCTGGCACCTGACAGGCAGCTGACTGTTACTTTCTCTTTATTCAACCTAGTGAGTGGGACATCAGTGTGCCTCACTATCGAGTCACCTATGACTAGTGTGTTGGGCATGCTGTTTTGCCTTAGGGGCTTTGGTTGAGTGGCACACCATTTAGGAGAGTTATGTGTCTCATGATTAGCATTGTGTTGTGGTGGTCGAGTGCATTTCTCCCTTGGAGGCTTCTGCTGTTTGGGTAGATTTTTATTGAGAGCCTCCGTGAAGGTGGGTGTGTGGTTTGTGTTTTAAGACAGTGCTGGTGTGTGTTCTGAAGGGCTGTGTATTTCATGTGGTGTGGTGCAAGGTTGACCTTCTCCTCTTGACCAGCTATTCCAGTCTTGACTGGAGAGTGCGTGGCTTCGAGTTTGGATATATAAGTGTATTTCTCACAAGTCTGAGTGTTGGGAGGTAAGAGGTGAAGGTTGTCAGTGTACATGAGGCAGTTGCTACATTCCCTTAGGCTGTCCAAGTTCACCAAGTTGATAAGAGAAAGCACAGGGAATGACCTTTAGACATGCCTGGAGGGGTGGGCATTAATAGTAAGTACTGGAGCTGTTTCCTTGTGGAACGTTTAGTGCTGGTAGCACTTTTGTGTGCTACAATAATTGCTACAAGAAGTCTGGTAAAGTGCCAGACTAATAACATAATAAAAGTACAGGAGAGGAGAGGAGAGAACTAGCAGATCTAAGAGAAAATTTTGAAGAGCAGACTTGGCACCACTCAGAAGTTTGCAAACAGTCCTGGATACAGCAAATCTGTGTCTGGACTAGACTGGTTGCAGAAAAGGCAGGAAACAAGTGCAAATATGGGCTTTTAAATCAGAAAGTTGAAAGAGATGGAAAAACTGCCCAAACGGCCAATGAACTACGATTTCTGGGCCAGAAACCACTCCTCTTGTGGCAGGTAGGCTACCTAGTGCTTACTACTCCCACTGATAAGCTAGAAGGCTTCCCTCCAACACAGAAAGGCTTGGAGGGCTCAGAAGCTTACAAACAGTCCTGGATATAACAAATCTGTATTTGGACTAGACTAGTTACAGGAAAGGTAGGAAACAAGCTTATCATTTTTTTTGTTACAGATGAAAAGTGCCAAAAATATACCTATCAGCTGAGAAGCAGAACACAGGGAGATTATTTTGGTTAGGAAAGGGAGAAAGGAGAAGCAGAACATAATTCAAGGTTAGGAAACTAAGTGGGTTGGCCTTCTCAAATGTTCTCTCTGTATTAGGTAGAATGAGCTAATGACACTAGACTGGGAGGAGTGTCGCAGATCATATTTACAGTAGGGGCAGACTGCAAAGCCACCAAATGTAACACCAAAACACCAAGACACCAAGACACCAACAGGGATGGAGGGTGGGGAACAATACTGCGGCTGCTAGCCTACAATATTTTAGAGTAAACACTACAGAAATGTTTATCACAGCAGAAAAACAGCAGTGAGCCACAAAATGAAAGTTTTTAAACAGATAAAGTAGCAAGGAGACTCTACAGAATGCTTTTAACTGCAAATTAGTTTTATGATACACTGCTTGGCAGAACATCAGAACAAACAGATTCGCACAGTGAAACTAGCTAAAAAGCGTCACAAACAGTGTGACAGTAAATGCCTTATTTATCAGGCCCTGTAAGGCAGACATTTTTTGTTCAATCATGCAGATTAGTTAACAGCAATAAAATACAGTAAAAAGTATGAAGCAGACAATAAAAAGTGGTATATATAAATTGCTAGAAGCAATAACTAGTAAAAATAAGCAAAAACAGGATACTTATTGTTAGATATCTCAGATCAGAGTTGTAGTCAATGCCCCTCCTCCACTCAGCTCAGTGTGTATAAACAGAAATCCTCTCAAAGTTAGGGCTTAAATACCAGAAAATACAACCTTAAACAACTTTTTAAAAAAGCTCAAAAGAAACAATGAGTGCTTACTCGAAGATATAGACCAGCCAACCTCCACCAGCCAGCAACCAGTCAACACAATCCTGCCACAAAGGTAAATAAAAGCTTCTGCTAATTCAAGATGGCCTGGGAAATGTGCTCAGGACAACCACTGCAAAAATAAACAGGCCTAGAGACAGCAAATCTGGGACTATACTACAGCACTACAGAAATGTTTATCACAGCAGGAAAACAGCAGTGAGCCACAAAATGAAAGTTTTTAAGCAGATAAAGGAGCACGGAGACTCTACAGAATGCTTTTAACCGCAAACAAATTAGTTATATGATACACTCCTTGTCAGGAAATCAGAACAAACAAACAGATTAACACAGTGAAACTAGTTAAAAAGCTTTACAACAGTGTGACAGTAAAAACCTTATTTATCAGGCCCTGTAAGGCAGACAATTTTAGTTCAACCGTGCAGATTAGTTAATAGTAATAAACTACAGTAAAAAGTATAGAGCAGACAATAAAAAAGTGCTATATAAAAATTTCTAGAAGCAATAAGTAGTAAAATAAGCAAAAAACAGGATATATATTGTTATAAATCTCAGATCAGAGTTGTAGTCAATGCCCCTGCCCCACCCAGCTCAGTGTGTATAGACAGAAATCCTCTCAAAGTTAGGGCTTAAATACCAGAA
Source organism: Protopterus annectens (assembly GCF_019279795.1). Taxonomy (NCBI): domain Eukaryota; kingdom Metazoa; phylum Chordata; order Ceratodontiformes; family Protopteridae; genus Protopterus; species Protopterus annectens. The sequence goes on from NC_056744.1 coordinate 1,271,208,357, forward strand.
GATACAACCATAAACAACTTTTTAAAAAAAATCTCAAAAGAACCAATGAGTGCTTAGTCCAAGCTCTAGACCAGCCGACCTCCACCAGCCAGCAGCCAATCAACACAATCCTGCCACGGAGGTACTCTGATATATTGATAATTGTAAACTGGGCAGCATAATTACTTCAATAAAATATGCTGAAGTTTTTAAAGTGATCTAAAGAAAGCTACATGCAGACTTGTGTACATGAAGACACATACATGTGCGTGCGCACACACACACACACACACACACACACACACACACAGAAACATTTTAAAAGCATACTCTGTTTTTGTTTGAGTCAAAGTTTATTTTTCAAAGTTTCAAAACTTACAGAATTGAGTCTCACAATTTTGTTAGGAATTTGTAAATTGCTTACATTTATTTTTTCATTCCTTCCTTAGCACAACTATTTTGCAGTACTTCATCACTCTTCTGAGGGTTTTTTTTTTTATTATTTTCGCAATCTACATTCTTACCACTCCTTTCACATTTTCCTATTTCATTGTTATATGGATTTTTATGCTTCAAGTGAACACCAGTATCACTTCTATTTTTTATCTCACAATCATTTCTGCTGTCCCTATCTCCACATAGGCATGTTTTCCATTTTCATTCCAACTTCCTACTTAATATAATTTCCTAATTCTTTTATCACCTACTTTCAAAATCCCCTTCTGCCACCTGCATTAAAGAGTAAGGATGTTCCTATTAAGCACATGCTCAGACATACTGCTGGAAGCCATAGAAGATTAAGTGATGCTTCATAAAGATAGAAGGATATGCCAATGAGCAGTGCATGCTGTCCTTGTCTATAGAAGTACTCGGGCATTAATTAAAACAATGCATAATCTGCTCAGACATTAATTAAAACAATGCATAATCTGCTCAAAAACACTTCTTTTTTGCTTCATGTAAGGACAGCAGGCATGCAAATGACATCAAGAGATCCTACAGAGCTTTAAAGACAATGAAGCACCTGATGACCATGTTCCTAGCAAAACAGGAAGGCTCTAAAATGTTAACCATTGCATTCACAGACATAGTACAGCGAAGCATATAATAACTTTGTACATTCTGTCTTCTATGTTTACATTTTGTGATACAATTCAGAGACGTTGACCACTGCCCATAACTATGGTGTACTAATATACCCTGTTCATTATTAATTGCACACATGAGCACATTGTGCACAGTGTGGTACAAAACTCATGCCTAATTCATTCCTGCCCTGCTCCACAGCCCAACTGCTGATGTACTGTGCTGTGTTATACCACATTATGGCATAGTACAGTAAAGAACATACATATATTCCAAACTATGTTTTACATATTGATCTTTCTCTATTGTGCCCAAATCTTTATAAAGCACTACAGGTTTTGACACACAGTTGCAGTGCATACCATCCCTGCTGCACTGAGCATCAACACTTAAGAATAAGTTCCAGTATTTCTGAAACTGTACTTATGCTGGAATCCATATATGTGGACAACAATGTAAAGCTGTGCAAGATGTGACTGGATTCCTGAGGGTCATCTGGTGTGAGTAATGATATCTTACACCAGACGCAGTTTACTCCTTCATTACCTACAGCATACCAGTGCTGGTGTTATACAGGCTCCAGAGAAGATAAGTGCATTAGTTATTAAATGGCCTCTGTTTCCTGGCAAACCTGCTTCTTGGCAGGACTATTTAAGACTCTTCACCTAGAAGAAGCCTGCTTTTATACTACTTAAGCTATTACCACAGCATGGCACTGAGCTGTCAATAGGGAAGCACAAAGTACTGCAATGCCTTGTTTAGCTGAGTATGAAATTATTAAATCTATTTCACCAATGTTTTGTATTGTCAGTGATCATTTTACCATATCTCATTATGTTGTAAATGATTGCTGTGTATTTATTTCAAACTCTGAGGTCAGATGAGTTACAATAAACCTGGAGTAAATGGAAAAGGTGAATTTATTTATAAATTGCTTTTGTGTTTCTTCATTTTCTGTGACCTAAGAGTTAATATATCTAAAGCTCGAGGATGTAAAGATGAAAACTCCACATATAGGGGTGGGTCTGCGAAAGTGCTGTGACCTCACTTTTTTGTGATTTTTATTATTACATTGTTTTTATGCTCACATTTCATGTTGGTTGCACTTTATATTTGCTACATACTGAGTCTCAGCATTGCAAGACTGTATGAGCAGGGCTTTCCTTACTTTTCTGAAACACATTTAGACTGTTAATTTGGATGGATATTGCCAAAGGATTCCTCAAGTCAATGTTTTTGCACCATCTGGGTAATTGTTTCAAATGTATCACTGAAATCCATATCTAGGTTGGTCTGTTTATACTATAGTCAGCTCAACTTAAAACTTTGTATCCTGTGCTTCTTTAAGCATGCAGTGATGGTTTGTAATTCAATCATTTGACAATAATGATGTGCAAGACTTTCCATCATTCTTTTTATTGCTTTTGTCTTAGAACTCATGTTTTTTTATCTAAGCTCCTGTTTTCAAGTCCTCAGATGCATTTTTCTGTACTACACAACCTCACGGTTTTCCAGGAAATAGCTTCTATAAATGTTGACCATTTATATGTGCCCATTCTTTCATAATGAATAGGACTGGGAAAAAGCATCATGTCTGTATTAATTCGGCATTTAAGATACCTCTACACCTTATCCTCATGTAGCACATGGGATGTTAAAAGGTCTGAAATCTGTTATTAATAGAAGACTATCTCAAAATCTTGTCTAATTTGGGAGTCATGGTCACCTTTCAATAGTAAACTACACTGGTGGCCATCGATGTAGAACATCTTCTAAAAGTGAGCATGGTCATATTTCTTAAACTTAGCCAAGTTGTCAAAAAAGACTGGGGGGGTATCAGTTGCCAACTTTTCAAGGATTAAAAGATAAAAAGTGAAGGCAAGTGATAAAAAATTTCAGCAGGTTTACTGTCAGTTGAGAATTTGTAAGGTGCTAGTGAAGATACCCCCTCCCATTTCTGCTTTCTCTAATAAATGGAGACATGGCTTTCAAAAGTGTTAAGTTGGGAGATTTCAGTGTAGACCCCAGCCTAGTGCTATGTGTGGTTCCTAGCATTTGTAAGATACTTAATTAATGATTTACTATAATCAACATAATAGACTTTTGGAAAGCAAGGGACTGAATGCAGCTCGACCCAGAGGTAAGTAGTGAGTTACATAAAGGTTTCATCAGCAAGTTAGTTGCATTTTGTACCACAAAAATTAACACTCAACCCCACACACCCTCTCTGTTATTATGCCACTATGCTCTTTATTTTTTCCCTGCAAGACTGCCCCTGTTTGCCCCCACCTTGACCATTTAACCATCTACAGTGCAACAGCAAAATTTAAAGATACCTGTACATGAGTTGTGAGTATGAAATTGCAGTACAGTGATGCAAACTTGTTAAGCGACATTGTACACTTCAGTTCTCTGGATATTTAAGATGTCATTAAGAAAGAAAACTAGAGCTTTACATAAGAACAACAGCATAATGTAGGTCTACAAGGACTCAGTATGTTGCATTAAATATCACAACTTCAGCAACAGTGTAGCAGTATACTACTGTTCAAATTCAGAACCGAGCAAAGCAGGGCAAAGCAATGATAGAGAAAACAGCTGACAAACACCAGCACAGGCTGCCAGAATGCATTGCCTCTTAATAATATTTGGCTAGCAGCAGGCTAAATGAGTTGAGATTACAGGCCAACATTGCTGCAATGAAAGACACAGAGGATGCACTGTACTTCTTATGAGAGACAGTTAATAAAATTGTATGTGACTATTGTAAGGGCTTTCACAAAGCTCTAAACAGCACAAATTGACACAACCTAGAAGAATTTTTCAGAGCCATTCTTTTTCCTGAATTAAGTACTACAAAACTAGACTCTTAACTGATCCATGCAAGCAAAATCCTACATGCCACTGCAAACTTGTAAAGTGCTAAAACAGCATTGGAGACCAAGCCCTGCAGAATGCTTGTTCATTATTAAATCTCATAGGGGCAGACACTAACCCAAATTAATCTTGCTGCAAATGTTCTGTTACAAGGACCAAAAAATGCAAGTTCACAACTGGAGATATAGGCCAAACTCAATTAAATCAGATTTCTCTTCCATTTCTGCAGAGATGGGGATGGATTTGAGTAGGCTTTATTGAGCCGTCTGTATGTGAAACTTGTAGTATCTTGCCTTTGAAGTATTAGTCTCTGCAGCAACAACCCTGATGTTTTATGAGTGGTAAAATAATGAAGTACAGATATAGGTACTGAACACAACCAGGATCACATAAATCATTTCAAGCACCGAGAGTCTGTGGTGCAGCATGCTTGGTTTATGTAGTGTCATTTCTGGGGTACTATAGCAAACATTCTTGTAATTTATGGATTATCTAGTAATAAAGTTATAAAGTTTCCATTAGCAAAACATCCCAACAGAATGTGCTTATTGTTATCCAAAATAACTCATACATATCACGTTTTTTTTTTCAGAAATAGAGGAGTCTTGGCCTAATAAGCTTTCACATTATTTAGTCATCAGGGTAACCTTGTGTATCTATCTTCCTAGTTTGTCATAAAACATTTGTCTAAATGTAATTTGTAATACAAAGGTACTTTGAACATTTTGTCAGGTTCTTGTATTGTAAATATGTCCTGGTGTTATCCATGTGAATTTATTTTTTCAAATTTCTTAGTAATGGTGCCTATTGTCCCCAGTTTTTTTATATTGTCATTGGAGATCTTGGCATTATATCTTAAGCAGCATTGTCATTGTGCAGGCATGCTTTTTATCAAATCTTTCCACTTGTATATCTGATTGTTTTGTAGTCAACTGTATTCTTTGTGTAGCATAAATTCAGTATGGCATTAGTTTTAACTACAGACAGACATTTTCTTACCTGTCTAATGTAAAACTAAACTGCAGTGAACTACTGTTTATCATATGAAGGAATAAGCCTAATCCCTTGACATCACAACCTTTAAATAGATTTTGCCTTAAATGAGGATGTCAAGTATCCTTATGTCACTCTAGCCACATAAAAACAAAGCAGATTAACAGATATAAACTGCCCCTTTACAAGAATGTGCAAACAGTGTTGACAGGTGATTACAGCTCAACAACTACATTAGCGTTATAATAAATTGCAATTCTTTTCCAAAGACATGCTCTACATGCTATATCTTCTACATGACAGATCTCACACCTTCATCCACTACATTACTGATGCTGACACCAACCCACCACCACCACCCCCACACACATATCATAACTGTTAAGTACATCTCACTATTTAAACATTTTATTAAAAATGCATTCTTGCAAAGTGGCATACTTACATGTGCAGTAATTAAAAAATAACATCTCCTTTGTTATATTCATGCAGTGTTTGCATGCTTTCATCCCTTTTTTGAGCTGGAGGGAAAGAATTTACTTTTTTTTTTCAAACTGCTCTAATGTAACTTGATCTTAGTAGTGTTCAGTTAAGAAACACTGTTACTCTGGCATTAGCATCAATATAAAGACCTCTATAGCTGTTCAAAACAGCTGAACAGTCAATAGCACTTAACTTTCACTTTAGTGAAGTGCATGTTCATTCATATAAACTTTGTTTTTTATTTTTTTTTTTGTTCAGTGATATAGCCGCCTATAGTTTATTGCACAAAGTTAGGGGCTATTGGTCATTTTATGGTTATTTTCTCTTTACCACATTAACATTTACTCACTGATAAAGCAGAACCTCAAAGAATGTAATGTTTGGAACATCAGAGAAATATACTAACATAAAATGTGTCAGAATTGAAATAAATAGGTGGAATGGACTGAATGAGTTAAATGTGAAATTAATTTCTTCTCTGGGTTATACAGACCCAGCATTCAGAATTTTAATTCATTGACCAATAAAAAAATATATACAAATGTATGTCATCAATGTTTCAGCTGCATTGAAAGCTATAGTTGATCAAATGGACAGGGGGCTTCATTCAAGTAATGCTCTAAACACATTATACATTTTCCACGTTCAATCAAATGAGAAAGTCAATGTGAATGACAAAATGGAGTATGTTGTGCCTAACAACAATTAGTCAGGAAAATTAATCAGATAAAAAGCATCCTGAGTTGTCTAATTCAAAAAGTAATAAAGCTGTTGTTCAGCTAAATGCTCAAAACTCTAGTAGTGGCATCAAAGATAAAAACAATTTCTTTGTTCTTCACATTAATAAGTGCAGTACCATCAGCAAATCAGTAAGTTCGGTAAAGAAAAAAATGGAAAACACAAAAGTGGCAGTGAAGTAACCATAGCTGTGAATAGGTAAAGAAACACACCACTGCTGATAAAACCCTGACTATAAACAAGTCAAGCTGAGCATGATTAATGTCTCTGAGACCTGTTGGAATTAGTATGGGGAAGGGAGGGATACCAAGGCTTAGCATGTTTGCCTCTCTTTGGTCAGGGGATAAGGAGCATGTTTCATGTACACTCTCTGTGGTTGAATTCCTGGTGGGGATTATTGATCACACAGATGATACAGTCTGCAAGGAGAAGAGTGCCAATTGCTAAAGTCATATGTGCAACCATGGGTGTAAATCACTAGCACCCATTGCATGCCAGCCAATTGTTTATGTTTGGGCAAGAGCAGATGAGGCTAGAACATAATGCAAAAACCCTGATCTACTAATGTTTAGATTACAGCTTCCCATTCCTGTCACCTCAGAGAACTAGTATGCCAAAGGACTCTCTCCCATCAGAACAATGGATTCACAGAGTGGCAAGAAGGGTAGAGTATACTGGTCAGCATGGAAAACTGGACCAAAAATGAATAGTTATTTTTGTCTTTAAAGCATTCAGAATCAATAAATAGTTCTGCTAAGGAAGAGGGGAAGGGAGCAATGGAAGAGGAGAAACACAGAGAATAATAGCCTAATCTATTAATCTAGGGTAAACATACAGTAGAACTGCCAAGTCTGCAGCCAGATACTCTGATCACTGTGTCTCATTCAGTACAATAGTCATAACCAATACCTAGTTACAGCGTGCTTAACAAACAAACACTCTGACCTGTAGCACCCAAACCAGTGGTCTGCCATTTAAAAGCAATGATATGAGATGCATCCAGTTGTAACTTTCTTCCTGCAAAATTGTACCTCCCCATATCTTGTCTTTTAGTTACTTTAAAATGTATGCATTATTAGTTGTGGTATATAACTCATGGAACTGTCATACACTTTCCCTAAGACAAATTTAAACATGTTTTTTGGATATTGCTTCAGTCACATCTTTACAACAATTTGAATTGTAATTGTAGCCATGCCATCATTTTATTTTTCTCCCCACCTGCCATCCTACTTACCTACCTAATGAGTGTCAAGTTACTTCGCTTGCTTCCATCATGCTACATATATTTGTATAAATCTGGAGGCACCAGTTTTATTGCAGTCTCACTGTGAATACTGCAAGTGTTTTACATTACCTGCTGTCTCAATACAAGGCTTGGAAATGTAATGATTTTGAATAACAGTACTAACTGTAATATGCTATGTATTCACTGAAACTGCATTACAAAATGTATTAATGTAAATATAAATTATCTTAAATATGATACCTTAGAGCTCTTCTGCCCGGACCTCCTCTGAAAAAGGGCACCTGAGTCCAGTCACACTTTCCCAGCAAACAAATGTGAATAAATAAATAAATAAACACATTTTTACTGTGCTGACATTTCTACATATACAGTTTCGTTTTGGAAGAAAAATGTAGCTGAAAATGGGTCCTTAAGTCTAGTGTGGTCATCTTAAATAAATAAATACATAAGTAAATAAATAAAAGTCTACTCACCTTAAATAAGTAAACAAACAAATAAATAGTTAAAGTATTATCTAGCAATGGGGTCTTACAAATTAAAGTGAAAATGAATTGTCCATTTCTTTCCTACTGGATGTATTGGAAATATTTCAACTCAGATGATGTTGCATGTTTGAATGGAAATCAAAATGCAGAGTGAAATGATTGCTTCAAATTCATATCCAACACAATCAGAAATATGAGTTTGTTGAATAAGCTTTATTTAAATATACACCTAAAATGTGATGCAGACTACACTATACTTCCAAAAAGTCAAGTTAGGTATAGTACAATGTTTGAAACTACTTGTCACACTTGGAAGATATAGGTATATGAAAGTCTGAACCAATAATATTTGTATCATGTGAAGCAGAACAGCCATCTGCTACTAAAGATGGTTAAACAAGGGATTCCATGGATAAAGGACTGGGCTTGTCCTCATCTAGGAACACCCCGTAAAAACCTATGCACGGTTACAACTACTTCAGTTCACTCCACAGTAGATCCTTTTCTTGAATCTGAAAAATAAAACCTTGATTTCCTACATTATTCAAGAGTAGATTGGAGTCTCAATACCGCTATTCCATTATAATTCTCAACATCAGCTTGGGCTTCAAGTATACCTCACAATGCATTGCAGCAAAATAAATGACAAAAATAAACTGTATGATTATAAAAAAAGATAGCCTGGACTTCCTAGCAGGAAGAAAAGTAAGGAAAAACGTAAAATGCAGCACTGATAGACATTGCTAAATATGAATATAGTCTCTAAGGATGTAGACTACAAGTGCTAAAAAGCCAGTAGATGACATGCTGCAGGTATGAATGTGCAGATATACAATCACTAGCACACACTAGCAGCTAGATACAGGCAGCAGGTGGAGGAGAGCGGTATATTTAAAATAACGGACCAGGAAATGAGAATGTTTGGAGATATACTAAAGGAGTTTTAAGGAACTGTACAGGGCAGAAGGGTGTTCGAAAGACATGCGTAAATGGGCGTGCCTTAATTGAAGGTTGAACGTCCAGCTGTCAAATCTACTGCCAATCATTAGCGGACCAGAGTTCTGCTGTGGCGACCCCTAACCGGGAAAAGCCGAAAGACAACAACAACAACAGGGCAGAAGTAGAAGGGCAGTTGAGAAGAGGGAAATGATGTATGGTGTAAAACAATGATATGAGGGGGACTGGAAAAGGAGGTCACTATAAGTGAAGTAAAAAGTGTTTAGACCAAAATGCCTAGGAATATATCAGCAGTGACTGACAAATCACAACAGAAGTGCAGTCAGTTGATAAAGACCAAATTTTAGGACTCTGGGCGTATTCATTCAATGCAGAATTAAAGGGGAAAGTGTTTCTGAGTTTAACAATGAGTCAGTAATACCTCTAATATATAACTAGGGAAAGGATCTATGTCAGTTGTCCTTCTACAGACCAATTTCTATGCTTATCCATGAAGTTAAGATGATTGTGGCTATATTTGCAACTAGGCCTGCAATGATACTACTAATACACAGAGGTCAGACTGGGTTTGTGGGAGGGTGGCGGACAGAGCACAATGTATTCTGCTGATCATGCAGCATGCTCAGCTCCAGGAAGAAATGCTAATGATGGCATCTTTATGACGAAAAGACATTTGACGGGATCAGAAAGATATCCTCTTCAAGCTAGTGAGAATACTAGAAATCCTTAGCAGTATAACTAGGATGTTGCAAGGAATTTACAAAGGAACAGTAGCAAAGATAAAACATAAGAGCAAAGTTGTCAGAGAAATTTGATAGAGAATGGGGAACTAGACAGGACTCCCCCTGTCTCAACTGCTACTTGCAATGTATCTTGAAACCTTGCCTATCCAAATAAGAGGATCAAAAATACAGTGATCTCATTGGCTAGTGTCACAAAGAAATGTGATGCTGTTTATGGATGGTGTATTGAAAATTATGGTAACACCAAATGAGGTGATAATTGAAAAATATATAGAGAGAGCAGGGTATACAGTGAACAAAGGTTAAATGCAGATCAGAATGATTAATATGAGTCAGCTCAAAAGAAGTCCACATGGGGATGATAACAGAGCAAATTAGGTGTTTGGGGCTATGGGTAGGTGGAACAATAGCGTTGTCATTCATACAAACATGGATGCATTCATACATGTGTATATTATACATACAAGTATTTCAAGCATGGGTAATAATGCCCTTCTATCTTGCTAATATACCAAAACAGTTATAATAAGTGAACAGGCTGATCTTAAAAATATATAAACTCCTGTTTGCTTTAAGATAATTTGGCAGTCTAATCCATGCATCAGCTTCTATCTCAGAGAACCAATCAGTACACTTCTCATTCCTACATATTCTTCAAGTCTTTTGGGTTTCTAATACCATGACGGGAATGGATCCCATTCCTAAGTCAAAGTACGATTAAAGTTCATGAAATTAGTATTGTTTCACTCTTTGATGTTAGCCAAAAGTGCTCTTTGCAGCACTCACAATGTGCCCAGTAATGACTCCTTAATCATTTTGTATATCTTGTGTCTGGAAATTCTGGGCTTTTTACATAATAGCAACAATATATAATTTCTTTCCTATCCTCAATTGTCCACTCTGTCATCTTTATGGCTCTTCTTTGGCCAATCAATTTTTGTCATTTTTGTGGACTACTACTTCCTTCTACAACAGGAGGGGCATCCTCCCCCTGAGCCTGGCCTGGCCCCATTGTAGGACTGTTTCTGTATTTTGAGCATTCCACACTGTCATTTTTCCCAGTCCTGGCACTAGTGCACCTACCAGGATTGGGCACTTTTTTATCCTGGGTCTTGTGCACCCAGCTATCTTTTTTTTATTTTTGATTTACTTCTGTCCATGATATATGCTATATAAATACAGTCTATATATCAGTGTCGCCTTGGTGAGATTTTATGAAAAACAGGGTCCACCTCACGAAGGTACTCACCAAGACTTGAGGATGAATTCAATTCCAGCACTACTACACTCCTTTGCTTGCTGACTTTTCATCTCTCCATCAGGACATATTCTTCTGTGTAGGTTGTCTGATGATACTCTGTTACTTTTTGATAACCTCAAACATTCCCATAGGTAGTTGTCTCTAAATGCCCTATATACCTGAATATCTATATGAGAGACTGTACAGGTTTCAGATATTTTAGTCTTTCATAATAACTTAATAGTTTATATCCGTGGATGCTATTGACATATTTCTGCTGTATTCTCTCTCTAATGTATTCATACTTGTTTTCTAATAATGTTTCCATATTGTTACTCCATACTCTAATTTGGTTGATTTCCTAGACTTTATATATCTTTTTATACAATCTATAGTTCTATAACTATTATTAACCAATTAACTGATATGATTAGGAAAACCTCAAAGCAAATATATATGGCTGTATTCTGTATGATCAAATGTTCTTAAGGTTGATTGTAAAATACAAGCATTAAGAAGTGTAAGTGTAAGTGTACAGAAAGTTCTGAATGCTCTAAATATCAGCCTACAAAAGATCAAGAAAGGAAAAGTATTTCTTCTCCTGATTTTCACACAAAACACCCCCATAATACTTGCCTCAAATTCATCTGAATAATGCCAGTGTTACTGGAAGCTTTTATTAAGGTAAGGTGGAGTCACACTGCACTACCTTAGTAGTGGGTACTATGCCCAACCTTAACGCTGCTCCTTCCCCCAATCCTAACACTACAACATACCTTAAAAAAAAAAAAAACTTTCCGTAACATTGCCACTGCATGAGACACAATCATGCACAAGCACACACTAACAACACTGCATCTATCCCCATGCCTAACCCTGACCCTAATAAATAGACACTCCCACACAAACATACAAAACCTATCCCCTCACCTATTCCTGACCCTAACTCTCAAACACATGTATAAACTCTCTCACCCCTTCCAAACCCCACTCACTTGTCTTAATGAAACATACCATTAATATTTTGACCATCTGTACATTAGACATAAAACACCACCACTAGCATTTATCAAACAAATTTCTCAACATCTAATCCCAGCCCTACTCAACAGCCACATGTCACCACATACTCTTTCACCTTCAAACCTGTGCCCACATCCTATATCAAACTACTCTTAAACAAATGTAAAGCATACTCTTCTTCAGCTGATGACCTTCCAGGTGAGGACCTAAAAACAGCAGCCAATAGCATTGCCTATCCTGTCTCAATCCCTATAAATAGGTCAATCCAGGAATCCCACTTTCCCTCTCTCTGGAAAAAGTCACACATCATCCCTCTGCACAAAGGAGGAAATTCAACAGACATTAATAACTTTAGACATATAGCAATCTTATCTCCCCTCACCAAAATACTTGAAGAATACATTGAAAAACAATTGCTAGACTATCCTCCAGGAAGAAATCCTGTCTCTTACACAACATGGAGTCCATCCTTCCCATGGTACTAGCACTGCCCTTCTAACCTATATAGATGCTATCAATAAAGCTAGAGATAATGGCAAACTAGTCTCTTCCTTATTTCTAGACGTGTCTTCTCCTCTTTAACATTTTCACAGCAGGGCCCTCTATACATCCACACAACAGGCCACCATAATATAATGCACAGATGATTCCACTCTCATTTGTATATCTGACAACATGGTACACCTTCAAAAAATTACTCAGGAAGCTTTAACAGCCACTGAAACATGGCTTCATAACTCACAATTCATCCTCAACCCAAAAAAGACTAAACCACCTCTTTTTCCCCAAATTCTTCTCTCATGTCAAGACTAATTTAAAGTTCTTTCTCTTGATAATACAAACATTGAAGTCACTTCTCATAGCAAGCTATTAGGGTTGATAGTGGATAATAAGCTTACATTTGACCTGCATATACAAAATTGCATAAGAAAAACTCATCAAAACCTTCGATGCTTTACAGTGCCAAAAATGTTCTCACCAAAACCAAAACTACATTTGTCACTACTTACCTCCTTCCCACACTTCATTATGGTGTTCCCATCCTTACTGACCTCCAGGCTTCCCAAAACTAAAACTTGAACAATGCTATAACAAAGTTGCTAAATTTGCAGCAAGTTCCCCTTTCAGAATCCACCACTGCATAGCACTAAAAAGCCTAAACCGGTGGAACTGCCTCATCAACTAACATATGCACAGCTTCTTACCACCTCTAACATTATCTAGCATCCATCTGCAGCACTAAAAAACATTCTACATAATTATATTCCCAGTTGGTCATTGTGATCTAGTGATCAAAAACTCCTGTCTGTCTAGAAACCTGTCAAATCTGCTGGGAATTGTCTGTACTCATACAAGGTCTAGAACTCCTTACAGTAGTCTGAAAGACTTCTTAGCCAAAGACTGGCTCTGCCCTTGCTCCAAACCAGGATAAACTCTATCCTTAAATATGAACATGTACCTTTTCATTCATACCTCCTTACTCTCCCTTCTTCACTTACTTCCTTATTTCTATCAACTTTGCTTCCCTGATTTTTTTTCTAAATATACTATAAGCCTGTTTTCCCTAACTTCATATTCCAGTTGTTTGTATTAGATGAACTTACCTTTAATTTCTCTACAAACTGTCTAAAATTTCTATAAATATTAAATGATTGTCATATAACTTGTATTACTTATATTATCTCTAATTTAGCATCAAAATAACATTTTTAGTGTCCAACTCAGAAAACTAATAGCACCAAAAATGCAGCTTCAAGCACATTATGAACCATAAATCCCAAATAGGTGATCAGAAGCTAAAAATCACACCCTTTTATTGAAACAGAAAATGTATTTAGTGCTTTCATCCACACTAAGTGGACTTCATAAGAATACATAAAATCAACTACTAAAAGTTTATATTACATTTCACTTTGGCACTAATAGTTACTGAACCAATAGGAATGCAGGAACTCTTAAAGAAATATCACAGTTTAAAGATCAAAAGCTGTCCTTGCTTATATATCCACCTAAAAGTGTTAACCTTTACTGTGTAACAAACAATGTAATTATAAAAATAATAAAAATAATAGATTTATAAGCATATACATATCTTCTTATTTGCTACCCATAAACATTTTCAAAAATTAAAAAAAAAACATAAAGCTATGTTGATTAAACCATAGAAATGTGCATTAAAAGTTATTGTGAATTTTTTTTTAAAAAATAACCCATAGCAAATGTGATATAATACTATAAAAATACTATTAAAATATGTGTTAAATTACGTATTACTTGGCCTTCCAAGTCATTTGCGTGCATGGAGAATAGGTTTAGTGGGGATGTTGTCATTCAACCCATGGGGTGTGGAAACATCCAATAATAGCTGCCGCTTTATTTCTTTCTCCCCCAGTACAGCTTTAATATTTCCTCCCCTGGGGTTTGTGTATACCAATTCTAATATGCCAAACTTAAAGTCATGGTTTTCCCCTTTTGTCTCAATATGTCTGTACAAGGCATTATTATGATCCTTTTTTCTGATATTATATATATGGTCATAGATTTTTCTTCTTCTTCTTCTTCTTTTGGCTTTTTCCCTGTTAGGGGTCGCCACAGCGGATCACCTGTCTGCTCATGATTGTCAGTGGAGTTTTACGGTGTTGAGTTGCCAGCCAGGCGCCCAACCTTCCACAGAAGGCACACACATGTGCACACTCTCACCTAGGACCAATTAAGAGTGTCCAATCCACTTACAGCATGTCTTTGGGATGTGGGAAAAAATTGGAGCACCCGGAGGAAACCCACGCGACCACAGGCAGGACATGCAGACTCCGCACAGAAGGCACCCCAGCCGAGAATTGAACTGGAGACCCTCTTGCTGTGAGGTGACAACACTAACCGCTGCACCACCGTGGCCGTTCTATATGGTCATAGATTCTATTTTTTAAAATCTGTCTGCTTTTCCTACATAAAACCCCGAACACTCCATGCACCTAGCTAAATATATCACATGCTTAGAATTACAGTTAGCTTTTTTAAATGTGACTGGTGACCTATTTACATTGTATAAAATAATTTTATTCTCTTCATATATGTAACTACATTGTTTGCAGTGTCCACGCTTAGCAGTATATCCTATCTTATTCTGGTTTCCCCTAATATCATCATTCCTCTCAAAATGACTTTTTATATTCTTATCCATTTTATACACAAAAATAGGTGTGTCATCTATAATTTGATTAATTTCCTCATCTACATTTATAATATTCCAATTATTACTAATCAAACCTTTAACCTTATTAGCAATGGGGCCATATTTCACTATACATGCCCGGTTGTACTGGAAACCATTACTATCCCCTTGTTTAGAATTTACTTGCACACTATCACTTCCTAATATGGGCTTGTATTTTCTTCCCCATTCACTAATAACATATCTAGTTATGTCATCATTAAACCATTAGGGTATCCTCTCTCAGAAAACAAGGTGCCAATATATAATGTACTTCTTCGATCATGTCAGTATAGCAAGATGTCATCCTGGCAGCCCTTATATATTGACATTTCGGTATATTTCGCATCAATTTTCTGGGATGATTACTATTAAATTCTAAATAGCTATTGCTAAATGTATCTTTCCTATAAATATGTGACTTAAATCCAAACTGATTTTTTTCTATGTATGTATTCAAATAAGCTATAGCTTCTTTATAGATACTATACGTAAATTTAAGAAAGTTACTAGTTCCATTTAGATAATTTATAAAGGTTTCTACACTCTCTTCTGGACCATCCCACACAATAAAAATATCACCCAAAAACCTTGTAAATAGTCTGATATGGGCATAAAATGTACTGTTAAATATGTGCTCTTCTTCCCAGTCCAACATAACAAGGTTGGCAAATAGAGGGGCACACGCTGCCCCATAGCCACACCTCTGGTCTGCCTGTAATATTCACCTTCGTAATAGATGAAATTGTTTTCCAAGACCAATGACATACCATCAACTATAAGGCAGGTCTGGTCCCAATCAATCCCTCCATGCTTTCTGATGCTATTACTGAAACCTTCCAAGCCCTCACCCTTAGGTATACAGGAAAATAGATCTATTACATCTATGGTGATAAAAATCAGATGCTTGTTCCATACTTTAGTGTTCAATCTACTTAAAATGTCCCATGAATCCTTTAGAATATGAGGGGCTTTTTTGTATATATGCTTTAACCAATAATCTATTGCCACCCCTATGGGAAACATTTTTGACTGACTTCCTGATATAATAGGTCTAAAAGTGGGACTCCGTATATCCTTGAGTACATTTGGTAGGCCTACAATAGTAACAAGCTTTGGATATTCAACCTTCATGTAGTTATATACATCAGCAGTTATTCGGTTTTCCAGTAGATACTCCTCCAAATAACTGTCTATGCGTCTGTATGCCATATGTATTTCATTCAAGGAATCGGTCTCATAGTTTCCAGTCTGTTGTAATATTTCAAACATTCTGTTAATGTATTCAAAGGAGTCATATACCACCACGCTTCCTCCCTTATCCAGCTTCATTATCCTGATGTTAGCATCTGATTTAAGTTGTCTCAATGTAGATGTTTCCTCTACAGTTAAATTATTTCTTAATTTAAATCCCTTTAGTTAGTTTGAAAATTTATATAATTCTCTATTAACTACTTTCTCAAAAGTAGCTATGCTAGGGTGTGTGGGTGGCACAAATGTACTCTTTTTCATAAGTTTATTAGATACAGGGTGAATTATTTTCCCTTTAAAGAAAATTGCCAAGTTTATCTTCCTAAGGATTAATTTTAATTCCATTAAGGTGTCAACTAAATCAAATTTGTATGTCGGTATAAATTTGAAACCCCTAGAGAAAAGTTTAATGTGTTCCTTATTAATTATTAAATTCATGTAATTATACACATGGGTATAAACGTGGGTTGAATGACAACATCCCCACTAAACCTATTCTCCATGTACGCAAATGACTTGGAAGGCCAATACGTAATTTAACACGTATTTTAATAGTATTTTTATAGTATTATATCACATTTGCTATGCGTTATTTTTTTTTTTAAATTTCACAATAACTATTTTAATACACAATTCTATGTTTTAATCAACATAGCTTCATGGTCTTTTTAAAAAATTTTAAAAATGTTTATGGGTAGCAAATATGAAGATATTTATATGCTTATACATGTATTATTTTTATAATTATATTGTTTGTTACACAGTAAAGGTTAACACTTACAGGTGGATATATAAGCAAGGACGATTTTTGATCTTTAAACTGTGATATTTCTTTGAGTTCCTGCATTCCTATTGGTTCAGTAACTATTGGCGCCAAAGCGAAATGTTATATAAGCCTTTAGTAGTTGTTTTTATGTATTCTGATGAAGTCTACTTAGTGTGGATGAAACTGCTAAATACATTTTCTGTTTCAATAGAAGTGTGTGATTTTTAGCTTCTGATCACCTGTTTGGGATTTATGGTTCATACTGTGCTTGAAGCTGTGTTTTTGGTGCTATTATTATAGGTTCATAGACTGTATTATGTTACAGTGCTATTATTACTTTAATTATCTCTAATTTGTTGTAATTATTTAAACTGCAGATGTTTTTGCTTTGTTTTTGAGGATTGTAAAATTATTGTTCTTAAAATATTTTATAATAATTTGGAGCTTTTCCTCCAGGGCCTCTGTTGAAAAGGGGCTTCTACCCAGTCGGACATTCCCAGTAATCAAATCTGATGAGATTTGACAAATACAAACATCCATTTTAAAACCAAGCTATCATGTATTGTCTCAGGCTGTAATGCTGCATAACATTTTATATTCTTCACCAGAATAACATTTATCATGGGTCATTTTTGATTTTTAATGTTAGGAAGATGATGATCACTGGCATAGTCCACTGGTGTTGCCAGGCATATGCCACATGTGCTACAAAGATTATTAGGAGGAATGCGATTTACTAGAATTTAATTTATAGAAAGTGTGTATTTCTTCTGCTTTATGGTGTATAGTTGTTTGCTTTTTTCCAGCATCACTGATTGGATGCATGGATTCTTACACGCTTTTTTCCAGCATCACTGATTGGATGCATGGATTCTTACACGCTTTTTTCCAGCATCACTGATTGGATGCATGGATTCTTATGCTTACATTTCTCTTTTTGTTATCTTTTTTTGTCAGTAGTTAAAATGTATACTTACACAGTGTCTGGAGTTGGGTAGAGGCATCGTTGAACTTAGCATATAATTCCACAAATAGCAGTTCTCTGATCTAAATGTCGCTAACATATTTTTACATGGGTCATATCAAGCATCATTATGGCTATTTATAGCTTCTTGTGCACAGCAAGTGTTTATATAAACCGAAGCTTTTTAGCACTTTAAACTTAATAACCAAAATTTAATTAAGCAAAATGAGTAGTAATACACTTATCATTAACAGAGCTGTTTGACTAACCATTATAAACATTACCCTACAGTGCCTCTACTGAGATTTCCTTTTATTACATCAATTTACTATATCCATCTCACCAGGATCCAGGTTATTTCTCCTTTTATTAAAGCAATTTACTGTATTATCCTTATAGTGACCCACAATGTTCTTAGCATTGGATGACAAACAGCTTGCTGGCCTGGACTAAAGCAAAGCTGATATTGAAATAACACAATACTATTATTCACTTATTTTGTTTGCTCGGGATTTTGTTGCTATGCTATTTCTGCCATACCCTGTAACGATGCTACACAGCATTAGCTAACATATAAAGAGCTAAACTATTTAAAGTTTCTTTTTTGCACTTTAGAATTTTCCCACTGTGTATGAGTACATACAGGTGTTTTTATATTTGCTCATTACACCTTTGCAGTAGTGTGATATGCATGTTTATTGCTTCTTTAATCCTCTTCTCTCTGATATCAGGCTGCTTGGACTCTGTAGCCTGTCCATGCATGACCATTCATTTACCATGCCACTGAGAGCATGGCATCAGCATAAGGAAGAGAAAAGGGTTTGGTCCTATCACAGTTGTGTGATATCAATACACAGTGTGTTGCATTACAATGTGGGAAGCATGCCCTGCATGTATAATGACAGTTTGCTGTAGTTGGTTGCCTGCTGCAAAACTTTCCTAATTTTCTACAAAACAAGGATTGTAAAAACTCTGACCTTTTCTGCCAAAAAAATAGAGATTCTCTCTCTCTCTCTCTCTCTCTCTCTCTCTCTCTCTCTCTCTATCTGTTTCTCTCTGTTTGCTTCAGCCATATTGTCTGGTCCTTGAAACAACTCTTTGTGCAATACAGTGAACATCAGGTACTGATCTGGAAAGGAATATGTAACAGATTTCAAAAGAAAAAGGCAATATACCAATAAGAGTGCATTACAATTAAGAGTTCTTCATGCAAACTTTACATGGACAATTTTAGTTTACAAAAGTCATGTCTTGTACCCATAGTACACAGAATAGTTAATATAGCCCTCTTCATTTCACTATCATACACAGCATTACCCTTTTCTGGCACAACACATAGAATGTCCTAGGGTGTAACACAGCTTAAGATGACCAAATCTAATGATCTTCCCTTGCAACTATGTCCATATACCTTATCTTATTATAGTGCCTGAAGTGCATTTGCTGAAGTGCATCACTTTACATAATGGCAAACAGCACCATTTACAGATTTTGAGCACATTTCAATAACTGTGCTTCATATACTTTATGATTATTGCAATGTTCAGTTGTTTAGGTTTTTTACTGTAGCGCTACAGTGGTGGTGCTGCGGTAGCATTGTCGCATCACAGTTAGACGTTGCCCGTTTGATTTTCAGTTAGAGCGTCTTCTGTGTAGCGACATGCGTGAATGGGCTTTCCTTTGTTGAAGGTTGTGTGTTAGGCCCGGCAAGCCAGTACATAAAACTCTACTGCCAATCATTAGCGGACCGGAGTTCACTGCACTGCTTTCACTAGCCTTCTCTGTTTCTCATCCCAAATGTATTACTTTAATTTGGAAGAGATTTGCCTAACACGTTTATTCTTGTGGCATTCATATATGTCTGAAAGGGTGGCTTCTCTGCAGCTATATGACCCATAGGAGAGAGATACACTCTTCACCAGGACAACATCCATATGAAAAAGTTGACCCACAATGCATTTAGATTGTTATTTTTGCATTACTTATATGTAGCGATGCAAGGTCATCTGTATGTAGTGAGGTCTTTTCCCTACCCAAAGGGGATATCTTTATTTCATTTCATAGCTAACATTGCATGGTTGCTGGAAATATCTGTGTTTTATAGGTATTCATTCTAAGGCCAGAGAAATCAATGAATATGTTCAATGGGTCACTTAAGGTAAGAATATCAGTGATTGTGTCTTGAGTTAATATTCCACAGTCATCTGCAGTTGTTAAGGCTTTGGTTTCCTCTTCAATAATGATCCATCCTTTTATGTCTTGGTACATATTATGGACTTCCTCAGTAGTTCATCCACCAGCAGGAATAGTGCCAGTGACAAAGGGGCCTCATAACAAAAGCTTGCTTGTGTGTCAGATATTAGCTCTGCAATCAAAGCATCTAGCCTTCTTGCCTCGATCATTGCGGAGATCTTGACATCAAGATTTATGAAGGAAATGGGTCTGTGCTGGGAGACCAGTGGAGAATCCTTACTCACCAAGAAGAACCATGATGGCTGATGTTTGAGAGAAGGGGTTTATTATCTGAGATTGCAGGAAAAAAACTATATATGTTCATCAACCAAGGACCTACCATGTCTTTTTAAGGTAATGTATAGTTTGATATTTAGTCTATCAGGCCCAGGTGCTATTCCTGTGTGAGAAGTAGAAATTACATGGTGAACCTCCATTAAAAGTATAGCTGCAACATATGCAGCTTTCTGGGAATTTGATATCTCGGGTAATCTAACCATTTTCAGAAACAGTTCCACCTTGGGTGGGAGGGTGGCCTAATGGTTAAGGTGTTTGCCTTACAAACACAAGGTACAGGGTTTGAGTCTTACAAGGTATAATTGGCTAGGCTTAAAATGGCTTGCAAGGGCAGTTAGCCTAGTACTAACCTATGAACCTATGAACCTTTCTTATGGTCCTTTGAAAGATGGGTGATTCATTATAAAGATTGCTATTGAAGCTTTGAAATACTCCTTTAATGCCTGCAGTGGTTGTTAATTTTCCCACAGGGACTTTTTTCATCATGGGTGTAGCTACTTCTTTGTATGTATTTTTTGTTCTATAAACATTAGAGATATAATTGTGCCTTGCTTGGAAGATGAATTAAACATGATCCGCTAACAGCAGTTAGGTAGCGTGCCTAATACAATTCGAGTTGCCCAGGAAAGGAAGCTCACCCACACATAAAAGTTCAAAGCACGATTTATTCTGAAAGGTCTAGCAGCTAAAAAATGTTGAGACTTCATAATATGAGAAGATGAGTAACAGTTAAAAGTTTGGAAACTACTCTTGAATATAAAGAGCTTCTTTGGGAGTATAGATTGAATGCAGCAGTAGAGCTAGGATTAAATGAAAATAGATCATTTCTTCCTATACTTAAATTAAGAGCTGCTACATTATGAGTTTGGCTTACAACTTTGCCACAGAATATGATTTTTATGTTTATGTTGCTATTATTAAAATATTTTTACTCTTATGAATTATTATATATGATCTTTAAATGGTACAAACTTGTAAATGTTATATAGACTTTTAAATGTTACTCACCTTCTAATATTATTAAGTCTCAAGAAGAATCTGTTTAGCAGTAGGTTAGTTTAAGAATTGAGATTTGATTTTGAAATTATACTTGCATAACAAAAAAAAAACCATCTATTAAAAATCTGTATTTCTGTTGCTGTGCTTGCTTTTTGTGGTGGTTGTGTGTTTTTTAACTATATATTGATTAGTTTTCCGAATGACGTGTTACATTCTGAAGAAGTCCACAGCTTTGAATAGACAAAAGCAAGTGTAAAACAACACCATTACTGAAGATTTTTAGGTGCTAGACATTTTGGAATAAATTGTGCTTTGAACTTTTATGTCTGTGCAAATTTCCGTTTGTGGGCTGCTCACATTGTGTCTACGTTACGCTGTTTTCACCATTTTCTTTAGTTATTTGTGATTGTTGCTCACATCAGCATTTCATTCTTTGGTCATTAGTGTGCCTAACACTTTAAGTATACCCTGTGGATCACAAAAGGGCTCAACCTTTAGTTTTACCACATATAAGTTTAGCCCCAGTGCGAGTGTCAATTATATAATATAGTCATGTTTTCTGCCTTAAGCCGACCTTGTCCTGCTGAGAAGGGCCATTTTTGAGATGAAGAAATGCCCATGTCCCATTTTGCTAATGAAGCATATTGCACTGGTTGAACTTCCATCTTCCTCTTGATGACCCTCTCCATTCATCTCCTGCATCTACACGACTAGATTCTGAATCTTGTTTGATAATGGGACTGCAGTAGAAAAGAACTGCTTCAAAGACAGTTTTCACTGTCTGTAGGTGCATGTCTTCCTTTAAGAACTCAACAGTTGTAGGGGTGTGGTGGTGGAAGTTCCTGTGTGGAGTGGAACTGTCACCAAACTTCCATGGTCTGTTTGGGACTGCCACCAAACTTATATGGCCTGTGTGGGACTGCCATCAACCTTCCAAGGCCTACATAGCACTGCCACTGATCTTCCAGGGCCTGTGATCTTTTTTGGATCTGTCTAGTGAAGTAGACGACATGGCTGTTGGTATTGGCAAGACCAACAATATGTTTAAGGTAAGAATATTGCAACATATGTCTTCAATTAGGAATAAAGATGCACATAATGCTTTATATAAGCATATTGAGACCCACCCCACACATAATTTTAAATTTAAAGCAGTGGTTAATGTTGTTATGAACAATAGGGGGGGGTGATGTAAAACTATTAACTGAATCTATGGAGTCCAAATGGATCTTGGAATTGATGGCCCACAGAACTCCGGGCTTAAATGGCTGTGTACCTTTAAAACCAGCCTTGCAGAAAAGGCGGGCTTTTTACTAACTTTCATTGGTTGACATGTATTTTAAATATCAGGAATGGTTTTTAGTATGTGATCTGATGAAGGGTTTTAACCCGAAAGCGCTTGTCAGTGGATATTTATTTTGTTGGAGTTTCTTACCAATTTTGGATACAACTTTTTGTGTATTTTAATAAAGCAGTGGAACATCCAGCGGAGTCTCACCTTTTCTTTCATTATACTTATTTTTCAGCTGTTTGGTGAGTCTGAGGCATAGCAAAGAACATTATCTGGACAACAAATACATAAGTGTTTTAATCTTTAAAAATTATCTTCCAAAGTCTCAAAGACAAGATGCACTGAAGCTCGCATGACAATATAAATCTGTTTAGCAAAATACACAGGAGAGAATAGACACTGATGCTCCATGTTTTCCAACTCTCCAAACTGCCCAACATATCCAAATCTGTAGATGGATTACGAGTGGCTGTGGTCAGTTCCTACTCCATTCTGACCCCTCCATTGGACAAAGAAAAAGGAATTTACACTGGGCAACACATCTTGATAAACTCTACCAGGTCCAGTGAAATAATGAATAACAGTAGCCAAGTAAATAAAGTACAAAACTGATATAGCATCCATAAGTAGCTATTTGCCGCTACCTTAAGAAGCCATTTGCCTCCATCTTTCAACTTTAACAATATATTTCTTTCATCACTTCACATCTGTATTATCCCCCAGATTATACTAGTACCATATGTATGCTTATTCTTTTTTAAATTGTTTTCCATTTTATTTCAGTCTTCTAAGACCCCACTGATTGTCCACATATGTCTATTCATTTACTGTGCAGAGTGCACAGGCTAGCCAGTGAGGCCCTAGGAATATAATGTAGCAGAGACAGGATTTTAGTGTCATCCTGGTCCTGTTATGTTGATGTTCAATGTGTAAAGTTGCAATATGGGGAGCATGCCTTGGATGCCTGCTGGAAGTGTGCTGCAGTAGGCTGTCTACTGCACATTTCCCTCATTTTCTACAGATGAACTAAGGACACTAAAAATAGTTTCTATCTGATTACTTCTTCCATGCTGTCTGGTCTTCTGGCACATCGAATTCTATCCTTGGCAGGGTAGATAGCAACTCTGAGAGCATGTTTCCCTATGAGACATTTGATGGGAGACTGCATGGAAACAATTTGATTTAAGAAGTAATTTACTAAGATCCTACGGATGAATAATTCCATAGCACATCTGTAATAGCATAGTATGGGAAATATTTGAAACTTACAATTCTAGGGGTGCTTGCATGAACTTTGTTATATTTGCAGTTTATTTATTTGTTTTAGTTCTGTAGGCTATATGATTTTAATGCATCCACAATCCCATCTCTTAGCTACTCTACTATATGCCTCCCCTATTTATACCAACCTTAAGAAATGCAATCTAACTAAATTAGCAACCTGCTACAACAATATTGCTCGCTTCGCAACTGGTAACCCCTTCAGAACCCATCATTGCCTTAACTTAGAACTTTTAGGCTGGCTTGAATTCCAAAACTACCTGCAAATCCCTCAACTCTCTATTGCCCATAGTATACTACACCAACCTGACAACACCCCTATTCTCTCTCAACTGATAATCCCTTATAACAATCTCAACTCTCTGCGCTCTTCTCACAAACTGATGGCCAAATCAATTAAGTCAAACAACTCTGCTGATGACTGTCTCTTCACTAATACAGTAGGTAGAAATTGGAATCTTCTACCTAGTGATATAACTCTGACTACATCTTTGCCTCTTTTCAAACAGAAAATTAAACTGTACTTCCAAAACCACTGGCTCTGTTCCTGCAGTACACCTGACTAACTTATCCTATTTCTTACTCTGTTACTCCTCCACTCCTTTCCTCTCTACTCCAACTCCTGTTCTGATTCTACTACTATTAGAACTTTAAGTATTATATATTTTTCTGCAAAATTTGTTGGAATTAAAGAACAGTACATTTCTTTTTTATTCAGGAAAATTGTTTTATTACTGTTGAATATCTCTCTTGCAGTGTTATATTCCTTATAAGCTGTATTTCTTAGTTATCTAGTTTTATGTAATGTATTAGTAGATAGTGGAGCTTTTCTCCTCGGGCCTCTGCTGAAAATGGACTTGTTATCCAGCCAGACTAGCCCGGTCAACAAATGTAAAATAAATAAATAAAAATAAAATTATAAGAAAACCAACTAGATCACAGTGGGGAAAAAGGCAAATTCCAGATTGTGGCAAGCCGTTGGTTTGCCATAGGAAAAATCTGTTGTTCGATTATTAGCAGCTTTGATGAAAAAAAGGTTTGACAAATAGGTTTTCACTCATTAGTGATTCAGTGAAGTGATATAGACCCATAAATTTATATATCAATCCTAGTGACACATGTACTGCCAAAAATTACAATGCACAATGATAATACAGAACCACAAATGATAAAACCAGCACCAAGCAATATGAGAGACTGAAGTGGTTTATTTAAGATAAAATTGAAGGAAAACCCCAGCAGAAGATCATGGTCTCATCCCTACTGCACTAAAAAAGTCCTTAGGGATGAAACCGCAGCCTGCTGCTTTTTTTCATTTGGCTTATTTATGTTGTCTTAAATCATTTTGTTTTTTATACTGCTTGGTGCTATTTTTCATTGCTGTTTATATTGGGATCATTACATAATCTCGAAATATTGGAATATCGAATTCCAAAATCTCGAGACTATATAGCTGAAACTATTCGATATTTCAAATTTTCGAGATTATGTAGTGAACCTATATATATATATATATATATATATATATATATATATATATATATATATATGTATGTGTGTGTGTGTGTGTGTTTATATATATATATATGTATATATATATATATATATATATATATATATATATATATATATATATATATACACACACACACACACACACACACAAACACACACACACACACATATTCATACCCACACACTCATATCTATTTGTATATACACACAGATATCTATCTAATGCATATTAGAGAAAGTCTAATTATATAGTATACAGAATGGACTTGGTGCTCTTGTTGGCATTTTGACACTGACAACTATTTTGTCTAAGGCCTTAACCTCTCCCCTTGAAGGCACTCTTTTTTTAACCATGTTAAAGCACTGCACCTATATAAGCATGGTTTTGGTTACTCTTCTTATGCACCGTGGTTATAAGAAAGACTTTCTAAGTGTCATTTGTCTTTTTTTACTGTTTGTTAAATATTGTGTGTATAATCTGTTTTTGTAGTGTTATGCGCCTGGGCATAACAAAGGTTAGTGGGGAGTAAATTCATTCTAAAGAGCTTGACTGTGTTTCATTTCAACATTATGTATTAGGAAGAGCAGTATCATTGAAATGTTTACAGCAGGTTCGGTGTTCTAGTAGTTGTTTGAGGGAAAGGTGAAAAGAGGCAAATACTTAGTGCAAGCTTCTGCATCATATGCCTAGTGAACCACCATGGCTTGAGTTCTAGGTCTAAATCTGTGCTAGGTCTGAGGGTCAGTCCTAATCCAACATAGGAGATCAGTTAAAGACCAAAGGTAGTGGCTAGGAAGTCAGGAATACAGGGTCAGACGAGTTAAATTGGTTACTTTTCTGTCATGGAATAGGGGACAGTACCCAGTCAAAACTGGGAGAATATTAGGAAAATTGTAAAGAAGAAAATATGTTATATATGTCTCCAAGAGGTGATATTGAAAAAAATCTGTAATTCTTAAAATGGTAGATCCTTTCGGAAGTTTTTTTTTTGGGGGGGGGATTCAATAAAGAGAGAAAAAATATATGTGTATTACTCATGGTGAGAAGGGCTTTTGATCCAGTGGTAATCTTTGCTGAAGAGGACAGAGCAGGAAGATGGGTAACTGTTATAATACAATTAGAAGATAAGTGCTGGAAATCAGGAGGCATTTAGCAACCTAATGTTCATGGCTCCAAGATCTTTACTGATTTCTACAATGGCAATAGAGCACACTGCATATGAATTTGGAGGTTATTTGGGGGATTTTAACTTAACACTTTGATTCTAATCTTGATCATAAGTTTTATTAGTCAGAATCACAAAGAAATGCTAGGGTAGTATTTCTATTAAGCTGGAAATTAAATTAAGATTGGGTACATGACAGGAAAATACAACACCATCTTATTAGAGAGTTTATGTATTCTATAAAGTTGTGCAAGAGCAGCAATTAGCAAGCTTTTTGTTTAAAGGGTTACAACTATGGAGGAAGTAAAATAGTGGAGGTGGAAGACCTTATTGTAGATGGGAGATGAGAGAGCAAAAATAAAGTTGAAAACTGCAGGATGTTTTAAGGGAAAATCCATGTGATGCAGTGATGGACTTGATCTGAATCTAAATGCCAACACATTAATTATTGTATCCTTTAGACAGTCATCTTCCCTAGGGAACTAGCACATTGACACTACTGCCTTAAGAGTGGACCCACTTGTCTGGGACTTGGGACCTAACTTTTAATCAGCATGGGTCTATTGTTGAAAGAAAGTTCTTCTATATTGCACAACTTAAAAACAAAAGGATTGTGTCTATATCTAGGAATATCATTGTCCCCCTTTAGTCAGCCCTCATTTCACCACTCACTGAATATAATACTTTCTTTAGTATATATCTTCCACACACACATGCAACAACTGGAACAACCACATAGATATCTTAAAAAAAGGATACAAGGCCTAAACAACATCTCCTTCATGGATCTACTCAAAGTCTTGCCACTATGCTCGGTGTCCTAGAGACTACTAACAGGTGGCCTATGTCTGACATTCAAGGCATCCTCCAACCCATTACTGATGGATTGACTGCACATTAGCAAGTCAAATGGCATCAGAAATACTCGGTCTAGTGATCTAAGCCTCTTCTGCAACATTTCACAGAATGGTTTACAGGGGCAGGTATATTTTGCAGAGGATAACGCTGCTGTGAAACACACTCCTTATCCACATTAATCAAAGTTCATCCTTGTCCATTTACAAGTGCAACTTAGGTCTGTGGATGGGAAAATTTACCCCAGGACTGCCCACTGTACTACTAATAGAGGCTGCTCCTAAATGCTGTATCCCATGCATGAGTCCCATAAAATTATTTATGGTATTATCCCAGTTATTCTTCTTAGGGGTAATATATAATTGTCAACCATGAGAAGGGTAAGGCCAGTCTATAACCAAATGGGATAATATATTTCATGCACAAAAAGCAAAACTGGCTAGACTTAAAATGGCCCACAAGGGCAGCCCACCTACTACTAACTGATGAACCTATGAAGATTCTTGTCTTTTTTTCAACCTGCTTAACAGTATATGAAGGTGAAAGGTATAGTTATTCACCCTATTATATAACAGTAAGCACCCTTATGCATGACCATAGCAAAAGGTTCACTGTCTTACAGAGCATTTATGCTTCAATATCCATTATTTCAAAAACTGTACACTGGTGCCTCTTCTTCACATAGCTCTTGACTGACAAATGCACAATACATTTCTATTTATTCTTTTATTCTTTGTTGACTGGATGGGTGGTCCGATCCTTGTACCCTGTTTAGACAAGACATAGATATTCTGTTGTTTGACCCTGATGAAACTTTTCTCATTTTTTAATAGAGAAAACTGTAAAGAATATAGGGAACCAATGTTTGTACGTAATTATTTAGATTTTAATAGTAGCTCTCCAATATAAGATTCTGTGGATTTCAGAGAAGGTGATTTTACAAACAGGCTTGAAATAAAAGAGAATAGATAGCAGATTTTATGCCAGACTGACAAATTTCGAGGATTAAATGAGTCTATTGATATAAAATGTTTTCTTTTTTAAGGTTGTACTTTAAGAAAATATAAATGATTTATTTCTATTGTATGTGTTATTTTAGCAAGTTTAAACTGCTATCTTTTTTTTCAGGTAAAGTTTATTACACTGTCAATCTTAAATTGAATGAGTTTGTTTATAAAGGGAATGAGAAATATGGGCATGTCAGTGTTGAACTGAATGGGTATATTGACACAAATATATAAGATTCTGCTAAAGTATATAGGAACAAGGACATGCAAGGATCTCAGAGATCTCTTTGAAATGGACTGGAGATCAGGATTCTGTGGAGTGGCACAGAGATATTTTTTGATATGGATAAGAAAACGACATGCATTGTAAGTCATGAGTTCCTTGACTTTGTCACCCCCACAAAATGGTTGTCAGTAATTTTTGTATTATTAACATAAATTCTACGCATTCAGTTTACACTTAAAATTTATATTTAAATATAATAAAATGTATAAGACCTTCGTAAAATGTATTATTAAATATATCTTCCTATGCATGCAGTAGTGATATACCTGTAGTAATTATAGCACAGCTAACTATTCAAGTGCATTTAAGGCAATTTTCAACTACCTACACAAAATATAACCACTGAGCTTTTTCACAAAAAGTTCAGGTTTTTAGCCTTTTTGCACTGTTTGTAGACACATATGACCTATGTCTATATAAAAAAACAGAACCATCAGAAATACAAATGTATACCCTGAAAAATTAAATTATGATTCTGTCATCATGAACTTCCAGATGTCAATGTCCTTGGAGACTGATATTTTCAAAATGGAGAGAGACTTTTA
Source organism: Protopterus annectens (assembly GCF_019279795.1). Lineage (NCBI taxonomy): Eukaryota > Metazoa > Chordata > Ceratodontiformes > Protopteridae > Protopterus > Protopterus annectens. The sequence goes on from NC_056744.1 coordinate 1,271,237,876, forward strand.
TCTCTATAAACCACGCATTCATGACTATACAGGTTGATAAATCCCACATAACCTTTAAAATTTTCAGTTAAAATTCTGAGAAATAAAATAAACACTTTTTTAGAGACCCAAACCACTCATTTCTGAGGTAACAAGAGATTTATTATCCAATTGTTTTTTTATTCTTTCCAGAGGTTGTGACACAATGACAGACAATTTTTGGCATACTGAACTTGGATGGCAAACTACTTCTGCAAAGAAAATGTGCAATTTACACAATTAGATGATACTGCCATTACCATATATGGCACACCACTGCCTTTAAATCTATACTGTGCCAGCCATGTAACATGCATGTGGTGTATTTGCATGCTTCATCTGCCATGAACATGGCATGCAGAAGAAATAGACCTTATAGCTTTGAGGGGAGTTCAGGTGGTGGGCAATTGATGTTATCTGAGGCAGGATGATGGACCAGAGTCTGGGTGTGAGAGCAGAGAAGGAGGTGCCCTCAGCTGAGTATAGATGTGAACGGTGGCCATGCAGGGTAGAAACATAATTAGGGAGTGATTCTAGATTGTATGGAATAGTGCTGTCATGTAGTCCACTATCTAAGAAAGGGAAAGTGTTCAGAATTGTAAACTTGAAAACTATACCTCCTAGTAGTCAAAATCTGTTGGCAACATTGCAGAATTAAAGGAAGTGATTCTGAGTTGTAAGGGAAGCCATTTGGGTTTAGACACTATGGAGCATTGGTGTTCTCTTCAGAGAACTAAGGAAATAAATCAGCAAATTATATTACATGTGGTATGAAGGGATTGAAATTCTTTTTAAAGGCAATGGCTACTTTGGTGGGGGTGTCCATATTCTAAATGGAATAAAATAAGTCCTTTGCAGATCCTGGATCTTCCATCTGGAAAAAGAAGACTGCTTACTTTTTTTGTCCCAAAGGACTGAGTTTGTTTAACCAGAATAGATAACTGAACAACACATTGTGCAGTCCTTATGCAAGGTGCACTTCCATGAATAGCCTGGTAAGGATTACAGTTCTTACTATTTTAACATTTATACACAAATTCCACCTGGGTTTACAAATTTCTGAAGGAATAACTTTAGATATTGCATGGGCAAAGTCTTTGGAGAATTAACCATAAAATCACAAAATTATTTTAACCATCTAAAAGAAACTGAAACTGTATATTGTTCAAATGAAATCCTTGGAGCCCATTCTTGCATTTTCTTTTATCAACGTCATTGTTTCTTTGGTGAATTCTACATGTTGCCCTGTTATTCTACTATTATGTTAATTTGCCCCTGTAGTTTTTCTTTAAATACTTGGTGTTTTCAACATTTCCAAAAGATATGATCCCAATCACCCCTTTCCTAAGCTTCACATCTCCATCAGTTAGCCCCAGCCTATGGACACTTGCATCAGCCTTGCAAGTATGTAAAAGTATTTGTTGAGGAATTTCAAGAAAAAATATGGAATTTTCTAGATTTATTTGCACATCTGGGACTTGTGAACATCTGAGACCATTCATTCTCTGAAATCTGTGCACTTAGCTTCATACTCTAGTCACTTCTAACAGTCCTTCATAAGTTCTAACGTTGTCTCATATGTTCTTGTAATCATTTTTATTTTATCCAATAGAAGACAGCAGCAAACTGTATAAGTAGTTCACTAAATCCAATCATAGAAGAAAGTAGAGCAAAAAATAGAAATGTGAACCAAACTACAGTAACAGCTACAAGCATGCATAGCTATTCAACACAAAATAGTCTAAAATATTCGGAACAATCCAATTTATTGTGAACGCTTTCACAGTAATTACTACTGCTTCATCAGACAATGAATACATCCAGCTTTCCCTTTTTAAAATACAAATCAACCAATCAAAAACTTCTATACCATCACATGACATTATTTAAAATACTTCAATGCTATAAAATTAATTCATAAGACATTATAATGCATTATAAACAAAAAACACATATAAAATTTTATATTAAATATTTTACATAATGTATGTATATGTACGAGGGTAGTGTGACAGCGGTGAGGCCTGCAGTGGGAGTGATAGATGCATTTAGGTGAAGGAGGGATTACATCAAGGATCAGCTCTGAGACCTTTCTTATTTGCAATGGTGATGGACAGGTTGACAGACAAGATCAGACAGGAGTCCCAGTGGACTATGATGTTTGCAGATGACATTGTGATCTGTAGTGAGAGTAGGGAACAGGTTGAGGAGACCCTGGAGAGGTGGAGATATGCTCTAGAGAGAAGAGGAATGAAAGTCAGCAGGACTAAGACAGAATATATGTGTGTGAATGAGAGGGAGGATGGAGGAATGGTGAGGATGCAAGGAGTAGAGTTGGCAAAGGCGGATGAGTTTAAATACTTGGGATCAACAGTTCAGAGTAATGGTGAGTGTGGAAGAGAGGTGAAGAAAGGAATACAGGCAGGATGAAGTGGGTGGAGAAGAGTGTCAGGAGTGATTTGTGACAGACAAGTACCAGTAAGAGTGAAAGTGAAGGAGTGCTTCGAGTGAGTGCATCTTGAGATTTAGACTTCTAGCATTGAGCAGCATGACCCTCAGATTTCATTTATTTATAGCTGTTACAGTGGTAATTTGGTCTTTGGAACACTGCCTAAAAAGGCACTATAGGGGTGGCAGGAGCTTGCCAGTGCATGGAAACCCAGGGGTGACAGATGCTGGCCATTTCTGACAAAGCATTGAGGTCTGTCAATCATGTCATCCTGTGCAGACAGACACTGGATCCCCTTAGAATGACACCAGAAACTTAGCCAGTTGTTGAAGTCAATCATTTTTTGTTTGTACTGCAGTATCATTCTGGGCAATGGTAGGATGCTGATCAGGGCTAGGGTCATACCTGCTTGGGCCACATAATCCAAGAGCTCCACCATGTGTCATTTCATGTAGTCCAGGGAGGTGCCTCTCAGGTCATTCACACCCACATGGACAATGACAGAGTCATACTTGTACTTGTTGTGGAGTGATCTGAGTGCATGTGTTATGTGCATGTGTTATGTGTCGGATTCTGTCACCTGATAGACAACTGACTGTTACCTTCTCCTTATAGTGAGTGGGACATCTGTGTGCCTCACTATTGAGTCACCTATGATTAGTGTATTGGGCAAGGTGTTTAGCCTTACGGGCTTAGGTTGAGGGGCAGACTGTGGAGGTGAGCTATGTGTCCTGTGGTTTGTGTTGTGTTGTGGTGGTTGAGTGTATTTCTGTCTTGGAGGTCTCTGCTGCTTGGGCAAATTTCTATTGAGAGCCTCCGCGAAGGTTGGTGTGTGGTTTCTGTTTTTATGTGAGAGCTGTGATAGTGGATGCATGTAGATCATACAGGTTAACAGAGCTCTTGCACATAGCACAGACAACTAAAGATCCCGCTTGTTAATAAGATACATCTTGTACCAAGGCTATATGGTTTGAATCTTATCATCCCAATTTGCCAACTGTGTGACCTTGAGCTAGTCACTTAACCGTAAAGTGCATTGGTGCAATTGAGAAACTGGGCTAACCTCCTTAGGGGTCTCCTGTACTGTATGCCTAGTATCTACCCATGAACATATAAAAAAGCACTAGAAAGACATTTCCCCATGAGTGTCTAGTAGAAAGTTATTCCTCCTAGTATCTTTTCTATTCTGTGTTTTTTGTTAATCAAATACAAGTTCATTCAGATAAATACTTACACAATATATTTAAACAACAGTCGAGGTTGCAAACATAGAAGTGAGCAAAGAAAATATTCCTAAATAATACAATAGTATGTTTACAATAAGTAGGACTTGCATGCTTTAAACTATTTTATATTAAATAAGTTTTAGTGAAACCTGATATGTGTACTTAAATATTTTAGGATTATGCAATGCTAACGGCTTATCCAAAATTAAATAAATAACTTAGGTTTAAAGTTATTTTTCCATGTTAACATAATTTAATTTTTAACAATTATTAATTTTATAAAGATTAATGAGAGTTAAAGACTTGTTCAAGCAATTGCCATATCAAACAGATGCTAAGCATTTGATATTTTGCTTGTAAACAGAAGATTTGGTTTTTGCCAGATTTCACATATTAACTGCTTCAATCCAAATTATATCACAAAACAGTCAATGCAGGATATTTGTCTTCTCTGAATCAGGATGAAAAACGCCAATAACCAGAATTCTGATTTTGTTTTTTTATGTTGAAACACAATGTTTTCATAGGTTTGAACCTGGAAACATGCTCACATCTTTTGAATTAAGACGCTAATGACAGCTTTCTTACTTAAAATGTACTATAGGCACTATATAACAGCATGAGATGTAAACAATCCCGAGAGAAACTAGACTTAATAGTTTTACAAATAAATGAATATATTCTGAGGAATATTCCAGATGTAGGCCTTGTAGAGGAAATTCTCTTTTAACTGCATATACATCGAATGATGAGTCTTGCTGCCCATATGATTGGTCACATAGGGAACTATGGGTGAAAGATACATGTACAGCTCCAATAGCAGTAGGAGCAACAGGTCTAATAAAAAAGGAACTGTATATGTATACTTACTTTTTTTCTTGTTCTTAGTAGCTGTATATATGTCATTCATGTAATTCATACTTGGAGAGTCACTGAAACCGGAGTCAAATTCCTTGTTATGTGTGCATATTTGGCCAATAAATGTAATTGTGATTCCAATTTAGACATGCTACCAGTACATGTAACTCCATATGAATTACAGGTTTATTATCTACCCCAAGAAGACCTATTCAAAGGACATACAACCTGTTAAAAATGTAACTCAAATCTTTATCTTGCTTTAATAGCAGCATCTGTGCTTGCAGCATTGCCACACCTGCTTTGTCTGGCTTGCATACCTCTCTGCTGCTCCTCTAGGAATAATGCTGGTTCCCTGTTTACTTTAATTCTTTTATCTGGCAAGCAGCTGCTGACTGCCATCCTATGGTTATTTACCTGGGAAAAATAAACAAAGTATAAGATGTAATTTCATGAATAGAAAATTAGTTTACAGCTTATTTTTACGTAGTTCTTAAGTGAAATCGGAAAAAGTAGTGATGCGTAAGAGGCATGAGAGCATTTTTATTTACATGCTGCAATTCTTTAAAGTTTTTTTGACAAACTGTCTATTTAATAGGTTGTCAATTAATTAATTGGCTCAGAAGTATATAGTCACTGCAATTAGACTTCACTCTTAAAGTGACGTATGCAACTTTAGTTGGTATGTTAATATTCGTGATATAAATATTACAGGAGCGTATTAGACTTCCATGTTCAAAAGCTTTTTTAAAATAATTTTTCTTAACTAGCTGAAATCAAGTTTCCCTTTTAAAACAATTATGCAAACATTTTTATGTACAAATAAATGTTGGTTTGATCATTTTAGACTTGATCTTTAAGTGGGGTGTGCTGTGCACAATCAAATCTCCTCACATGTGATTATTCAGACTCCAAAACATCTAAAAACCTGGGGGGTTTTTTGTATATATCATATCCCATTTAATTGACATTGTGATTATTCCAGCCTTGAAGCACCTATAAACCTTGAAGGTGACTATTCAAAACAAAGAAAAAATTCTAAAGACATGCGTCTGGAGCATTTCTCCCCAGGCCTCCGCTGAAAACAGGATCTGTGGAACCTAGTCGGACTTTCCCGGTCAACAAATGTTAAATAAATTAAATAAGTAAAATAAAATAAAAGGCACTCCCAATATTGAAAAACATGAATGGGAGGAGAAATGGGGTAGGGGTTATCCTAAAGGAACAGTATGTCAAGAGTGTTTTGGAGGTGAAAAGAGTGTTGGATAGAGCGATGCTTATGAAGCTGGAAATTGTTGGTGTAATGATGAATGTTGTTAGTGCATATGCTCCACAAGTTGGGTGTGCGATGGATGAGAAAGAAAAATTTTGAAGTGAGTTGGATGAAGTTGTGGTCAGTGTACCCAAGGGTGAGAGACTGGTGATTGGAGTGGAATTCAATGGGCACGCTGGTGAAGGGAACAGAGGGGATGAAGAAGTGATGGGCAAGTATGGTGTTAAGGAGAGGAATGCAGAAGGGCAGATGGTAGTGCATTTTGCAAAAAGGATGGACATGGCTGTTGTGAATACTTATTTTAAGAAGAGGGTGGAGCATAGGGTGACATACAGGAGTGGAGGAAGATGCACACAGGTGGATTATATCCTATGCAGGAGGGCCAGTCTAAAGGAGATTGGAGACTGTAAAGTGTCAAAACCAAAACTGGACACAACCACCATGATGTTATAAAACCAGTATTTAATGTCGAAGTAAAACAAAATAAGATAAAATAAGTGCTTTCACATGCTACACAGACTGTGAAGTGGTGACAGGAAAGTGTAGTTAGGCAGCATAGGATGGTGGTTTGTTGGATGACGATGATCAAGAAGAGGAGGATGAGTGTGAGGGCAGCACAAAGGATCAAATGGTGGAAATTGAAAAAGGGTAATTGTGAGGTGAAGTTCAGGGAACAGTTAAGACAGGCACTGGGTGGCATTGAAGAGTTACGGAATGGCTGGATAACTACAGCAGAGATGGTAAGGGAGACAGTTAGAAAGGTGCTTGGTGTGACATCTAGACAGAGGAAAGAGGTCAAGGAGGCCTGGTGGTGGAATTAGGAAGTACAGGAGAGTATACAGAGGAAGACACTGGTGAAGAAGAAGTGGGATTGTCAGAGAGATGAAGAAAGTAGACAGGAGTATAAGGAGATGAGGAGCATGGCAAAGAGAGAGGTGGCGAACACTAAGCATAAGGCATATCGAGAGCTGTATGAAAGTTGGACACTAAAGAGGGAGAAAAGGACCTGTACCGATTGGCTAGACAGTGGGACTGAGCTGGGAAAGATGTGCAGCAGGTAAGGGTGATAAAGGATAGTGAGGGAAACGTACTCACAAGCGAGGAGAGTGTATTGAGCAGATGGAAAGAGTACTTTGAGGGGCTGTTGAATGAAGAAAATGAGAGAGAGAGAAGGTTGGATGATGTGCGGATAGTGAATCAGGAAGTGAAACAGATTAGCAAGGAGGAAGTAAGGACAGCTATGAAGAGGTTGAAGAATGGAAAGGATGTTGGTCCAGATGACATACTTGTGGAAGCATGGAGGTGTTGTGAAATGGCAGTGGAGGTTTTAACCAGATTGTTTAATGAAATCTTGTAAAGTCCGAGGATACCTGAGGAGTGGAGAAAAAAGTGTTTTGCTACCTATTTTTAAGAATAAGGGTGATGTGCAGAGCTGTAGTAACTACAGAGGGATAAAACTGATCGGTCACAGCATGAAATTATGGTAAAGAGTAGTGGAAGCTAGGTTAAGGGGGGAGGTGATGATTAGTGATCAGCAGTATGGTTTCATGCCAGGAAAGAGCACAACAGATGTGATGATTGCTATGAGTCTGTTGATGGGGAAGTACAGAGAAGGTCAGAAGGAGTTGCATTGTATCTTTGTGGACTTGGAGAAAGCATATGATAGGGTGCCTAGAGAGGAGTTGTGGTATTGTATGAGGAAGTCAGGAGTAGCAGAGAGGTGTGTAAGTGTGGTACAGGATATGTACAAGGGTAGTGTGACAGTGGTGAAGTCTGCGGTGGGAGTGACAGATACGTTTAAGGTGGAGGTGGGATTACATCAAGGATCAGCTCTGAGCCCTTTCTTATTTGCAATGGTGATGGACAGGTTGACAGACGAGATCAGACAGGAGTCCCCATGGACTATGATGTTTGCAGATGACATTGTGATCTGTATTGAGAGTAGGGACCAGGTGGAGGAGACCCTGGAGAGGTGGAGATATGCTCTAGAGAGGAGAGGAATGAAGGTCAGCAGGACTAAGACAGAATAGAATGTATGTGTGTGAATGAGAGGGAAGACAGAGGAATGGTGAGGATGCAGGGAGTAGAGTTGGTGAAGGTGGATGAGTTTAAATACTTGGGATCAACAGTTCAGAGTAATGGCGAGTGTGGAAGAGAGGTGAAGAAGAGAGTACAAGCAGGGTGGAATGGGTGGAGCAGAGTGTCAGCAGTCATTTGTGACAGACAGGTACCAGTAAGAGTGAAAGGGAAGGTCTACACGAGGGTAGTGAGGCCAGCTATGTCATATGGGCTGGAGACAGTGGCATTGACAAAAAGGCAGGAGTCAGAGCTGGAAGTGGCAGAGTTAAAGATGTTAAGATTTGCACTGGGTGTGACAAGGATGGACAGGATTAGGAATCAGTATATTAGAGGGTCAGCTCAGGTTGGAAGATTTGGAGACAAAGTCAGAGAGGCGAGATTGCATTGGTTTGGACATGTGCTGAGGAGGGATGCTGGGTATATTGGGAAAAGGATGCTAAGGATTGAGCTGCCAGGTAAGAGGAAAAGTGAAAGGCCTAAGATAAGGTTTATGGACATGGTGAGAGAGGACATGCAGGTGGTTGGTGTGACAGAGCAAGATGCAGAGGACAGGAGGAAATGGAAACAGATGATCTGCTGAGGCGACCCCTAATGGGAACAGCCGAAAGAGAAGAAGAAATATCTGTCTAGCTAGCTGTAAATATTTATACCTACATATATACATATATCTCTATATGCATGTATATATAGAGGGAGAGATACCAACTATATGAAGGAAATAAACTCAGAGATGAAGAAAGTAACAAAACTGCAATACTCATCTTCTTGCTATTGTCTGAGCATAACCACCATTACAGAATGCCAGTAACCTTCCATTAATGATGTTATTAGCATCAATCATCTGGTTGCCAACAAATATAGGTCTCCTGCTTAAGTGACTTGCTCTGACTCCCATAGTTTGTATCAGATACTGACAGAATCAAAACAGAAGTCTATATGACAAGGTCTGTTAGCAACTCATAACTCTAACCCTATGTTCTGCAATGTAACCTTCAGACTAGAATCGGCCTCTCCAAATCTACAATACTTAAATTCATTCCTGATTCTTGTTTTTCTATAGACAATTGCAGAGGCATGTCATGCATGGCTTTTGAACTGCCATAAAAACAATAAAAGTCCTAACGTATGCTGTTTAGATAGGGTTAAGAAAATATATAATTCACAAAACCAGCTAGTCTGAGTGTGTGCTCAAGGGTGACATTTCCTTTTTTAATACAGTTCTGAAAGTTGTGCCTGTAAAATCTTTGTACTACAGGGCATCCTTTTGTACTGAATTCCTTAACAATGTTGACATGAAAAACGTATACATGTGTAGCTAGATACAGTGATAAGAACATCTAAAAATGATTGCTAACAAGAGGTGAGGCACTTGTTGAAGGTCAAAAGGAACAGCTGAATTGAATTTGTTTAAAAGCCTTGTGTAACTTGGAACAGTAGTTCAACAGTTAATCAAAATGTAGTTCTGGGAATCATACGTAGATGAACACAACTGCCTGAAAATAAAAGAAAGTTCTGCTTCTCAGAGAAAAGAGTCATTAATTCAAACTTCTCTGAAGTATAAAACTGCTGTTTTTATACAAGACATACTGTTCTCCTAAGAAATTTCAGTAATAATAGGGGTGTGTAACATCCACAGGAAACTGTTTAGACATGGTTGCACAAATACAAAATCTCTGTGTTAAAAGTGGTTTTGGCGTGAAATGTGCTAAATGTAATTTATTTATTTATTGCTTTTTTACTGGTAAAAATCTGATTGGACACAGGTCCCATTTTAGCATAGGATGGGGAGAAATACTTCATTTTATAGGATGAGTAGGAGGCAACCAGATTTACGTAATAAATGTACATACATAGAATAGTAATGATATGACAGTTAAAGTGTGACAGATAATCAAAACAAGAGTACAGTAAAAATTAGCTAACATCAAACTGATGAGAACCAGGTTATTTTCAAAAGGAAGTAGTTGTAATTAGATATTAAGTTAGAGACAGGGAAGGAATTATAGGATGAAGGTAGTTACAAATTATGAAGGAGTGTTGAGGATTTCCAGCTAATAGAACTGCCTGTGTGAGATAGTGATAGCAATGGAGACGAATGGGGGGGGTTGTCAGTTGCTTAGAAATTGTGAACTATGAAGAAGTAGTTGTATTATGGCCAGTTAGATAAAAGAGTTGTGAGAGTTACTAAGGGTTTGGAGTAAGGGAGACGGAGACTATCCAGCAACATCACATGTACAAAGCTTGTAATTTAGTGGGTAGGACTTCAGTTGAATTTTAAATGATTTTAGAAAGTGTTAGTGCTGTTATTACTATGGTGGTAGAATTCCACAGTTTAGTGAGGTGGTGGGACAGTAGGGCTTTGCCAGCAGAACTGTTGGCTTTGGATACATGTGATAGGTATTTGTCTTATAAATGTACTGGCCTGGATAGGTTATATATTTGTGTGAGGGTGGAGACAGATTGACAGTTTTCCAGTTTATACATGATGTTATGGATTTGTGGAAGCTTTGAGTAGGTTACATAATGTGGGAGTTTCAGACACTCTAATTCCTTTAGTTTAGTATACAGTGGTTGGTTCTATTTGAAAGGTTGGAGGCAAATTGTGTTATTTTATAGTAGCATTGCTCAAGTTTGTTTAGAAAGGTCACTTGGATAATTTTAAGGACAGGCATAGAATACATTATGACAGGCGAGAGGGAAGAGAAGGCAATGTGTTTTCTTGTAGTCTTAGAGGAAGGGTTGGTTGTATGGAGGGAAAATAGTTTTTGGGGCAACTGTTTCACTATGTATTATATGTGTATCAAATGTTAGGTCCTCGTATACAAAGATAACTAGTAATTTAATATGTGTGATGAGTTCAGGGTTTGTTTTGTTCAATGAGGTAACTGAGAAGGAGGTTTTGGTGATTATAAGCTGCTTGAGAGTAAATAAGATCAGTTTGTATTTATTTGGATTTACCAAATTCGGCTACTAGTAAACAGACTACCTGCACTGAACACTATGATTTCTATCAACTGTATTTTGAACCTAAGGAGAAATAACCACCACATATTTTAGCAGAGCCACTGCTTGACCTTATGATACGTGACCACACATTTAGATTCCACCTTATTATTGACTATAATAAATTTTCTGGAGTATCCTTTGTTCTACTCCTTACTAATCCCAGATCCTACAGAATGCTAAGTCATGGACTATTCGCTTTAATATCCAAATATAGTGACTTTTTCCTTAGTTCCACCAATGTGGCTTTATTTTAGCTCACATATTAACTGACCACTTAATTTCTTGACCTGTCTTTATTATATTTTTTATTTGATGTTTATTGTTTATTATTTTTTATTGTACATCATTAACTAATTATTATATTCTTATATTTTTTTAGATTATGCATGGTTATTCAGCAGTAATTATTGTTTTTACTAACTGACATTCACATTGCTTTAACCACTCAGTTTTGTTATGGTAACCAACCCTCTCATTGACACTTATCCCCTATTATCACCCCTGCCCACTTCTAGTTTCACAAGATACATGACCCCTTCTTGGTTTCGATAAATGGGTTTCCTACTAAATGTTCATACATCCATACTTCCACTCAGGTATGTGCTTAGCATATCCCCTCTGATGTGCCCCCCACCCCTTCCACTCACTTCTACTAGCTAATTTCTGTTCCTGGTATATCTTTTGAGCATTTTATTTTACTTTATGTTTTATTCTGCTTTTAATCTAGTTTTAAGTTTACTCTGTTCTTGCTTTTCTTATCCTTGGCTTTTCATCTTGATCTTATACAGGCATATCTGAAAAAGTACATGCAAAAGCATTTACAGAACCACTTATTTATATTTATATTTTTTATTTTCGTTCCCGTCCTTATAAAAAACTCTACAACCCTAAACTTTAGTCTATAACAGAAGTATTGTCTTGCTATCTTGCTATTGCTGCATAAGACCTGAACTTGCTCTTCTGGGGTGTTTGTTTACAGCACTAAAAACATTAGACCCCCCCCACACACACTATTACTGGGCTGCTTTACCTGTGTTAAGCGTTTTACTCTTAGCCACCCACTGTTATACTCGTATGTTTTCAGATCGTGTCTTTAATGGGATTTCCAAGCAAGCCCAATGGTTAAACTTTAAATATTATGACTCTTCCCAGGAAAGACTTCATTTAATTTTGGTAGTACACTTTTTATTTTATTATGTTTATTTGTTTTAGTATTTTTGTCTACCTCCCTCTGTAACCAGTTTGTTCAGTGCCTAGCCACCCTCCCCTCTGTAGCTACATTTGAGAAGATTGGACTACTAGTAGGTTCATGTATAATCTTCCCTGCTTTTTGGTTACTACTTTATGACATATTTTATAATTTCCATGAACAAGACCATTTGGACAATAATTTTGTCAACCACCTAATTGGACTATTTAATGTTTTCTGGAGGGAGATCCCTGTAAGTGGGATTTAACTGATACACTAAAGGCAAGCTATTGTGGCTAGGCAGAAGATGTGTTTTTAATCATGGTTTATTACTTTCAGTTATGAGATATTGACATGTTGATACTGTACTGATATTTTCACCTGCTATTCAAAATAGTCGGTATTCCTACTTACCCAGACTAGCATCTAAAGGGACAGAGGCTTTTATTTATTTGTTTATGTATTTATTTATTTATTTATGGATTTAGGAATAACTGGGCAGATATCATCCAGGTTTCTATATAGTAGAAAGACTTCTGGTAAGTTCTTGTAGTTTGTTGATTTTTTTTTTTCTATACAGATAACAGTGGTGTGATCTTCATACTGTACAAGGGATGCAGTTTTACAGGCTTTATATAGGCCATTGATGAAGAAGTTAAAGAGAATGGATCCCAGGATTGACCGTTGTAGTACACTGACTTGGACAAAGAGGAAGGATGACATGTCATTTTGCCACTTGAACGCTTGAGCTCTATTTTGCAGATAGCTACACAACCATGATATAGTAGTGGTGTGGAGTCCTAGGTTTTAGAGTTTATGTATGAAAATGGTGTGAAAGACAATGTCAAAAGCTTTGAGAAGTTAAGGAAGAGAACAGATGATAGGTTTTTATTATTCCTATTTGCATTTACTGTTTTGGTAAAAGTGAGTAAGGTGGTAGAGGTACTGTGGTGGGGTTATTTTGTGTGGGGTAATGTAGGAATTGGAAATGGATGCATTTCTAAGGTATGTTTGATAGAGGAAGAGAATGGCAGTGGACCTGCAGTTTGAGAGATCAGCTGAATGTCCTCCATTTTGGAGGTGAAGAACGTGGTTTTTCCATAAGGTAGGGACATATACTTCAGTGATGGAGCTGTTTATTAGAAATGAGATGGGGAAGTCTATTGTTTCTGAACCATAGTAAGGTATTCACTGGGTAGGTCACCTGAGACTAAGGCAGTGGGTTTCAATTTAAGTATTTTTTTATGTAAGTAGTGGGGACTGACTGAAATGAGATGTTATGAAGAGGGAGGGTAGGTGCTGCTGTTATCTAGCTGTAGAGGAATTTTAGAGTAGCAATGAGACTGAATGAAATGAAAGTTGAAAGCATCAACAAAGTTGGTAGAGTTGTTATTAATGTTAAGTATTGGAGGTGGCTGAGCAGCTGGTTTATAGAGGACCCGAATGTGTTGGGATTTTTTGCAGTTTTTATGTTGTAGGTCAGTACAGTATGTTTCTTATCTAAGTTAATTTGATTTTTGGTTTGGTTTCTGAGTTGTCTGAATTTGTGGAGATTTGTTAGTGTTTTATTGGATAACTATGCATTCCAACATCTATCTCTAAGTCTTATAAGTTGTGATCTATTTCAGTACAACCAGGGCAGATTTGGCACTAACTCCTTTTTCTAAGTGGTGCAGGTTCATTTAGGATGCTCGAGAAAGTAGAATTAACAAGAGTAAAAGCATCATCTAGTGGAATGTATTTTAGAGTATTCCAGCTACATAGTTATAGATAAAAGAGTTGTTGTTGAAATTTGTGAGGTTACATGCTTTGCTGAAATATGGCAGCTTTTGAATAATCAATTCATTTCCTATAAATTAGGTAGGGACATGATCACTTAGGCTATCTGAAAGATTACCTGAGGAAAAGATGCTATAAGGATCTGAGGTAAGAATGCAGGCAATTAATGTTCCTTTATT